>NC_092232.1:16086527-16314027 GCF_036320965.1 Panulirus ornatus
TTTTCTTTGCGAATGGTTTATCATCATTATTATTATTATTATTATCATTATTATTATTATTATTATCATTATTATTACTATCATTATCATTATATAGTGACCGACATCACACAGGCAAAGGTCGTCTCGATCAAATGCCATCATTAGTATGAAAAGAAATGAATGAAAGAATTAGTCTCGAATCCACAGGTATTTTGTAGACCCGAGTCTTAAAATGGCAAAGGTTAGGAGGAGGATTCCACAGCTAATCTATTCAAGGGAAGGAAGAGACAACATAACGGTTAATCCTCGAGTGGCTGGTCTCTACAATGAAGCCTTGATGGCGGGAACACACGCAGCAGATCACGAGAACAGAGGCCAAAAAAAAAAATATACCAGTCGAACAGAGAGAAGGCGGCACATGGCGGCTGAGGATATGTGATGCCAGGAGAAGTAACGAGAACGAATAGATTTAGTTCCACTCCCACTAACAGAGATGTGGAGGAAGATCCACCCCAGGTGTATGAACAGTAATGTATACCAGGGCGATGAACGCTCCCTTCCTCCATCCTACCCCCTTTCTAAAAGAGGAAAAAAGAAAAAAGGATAATAAGGCATCTATACGACATCACCAGCTAACAAGCAGACTGTGATGTTTCCAAGATAAAGAATATACGGTTATTTCCCAAAAAAATGTTTACGTTATTACAGGGTTCAATTGTGGTGTATTATAAGATGAAAAGGGAATGAGTGATTCAGCAGCTAGCTCTCTTACCACGTGACCTTCGACCTAACCTAAAACGGGTCACGGGAAAAGGTCACGCCATACCCAAGGGTCGTATCGACGTACTCAGGGATCGTACCATCATGCACAACTTCCGCTTTTATGGCCCAAGGCACATTCGGTCTTTTATAGTTTATTCGGCAGCATGTTCCATGTAAATTTAATCTCATAACATTCGCAATAAAACTGAAGAAACACCCGAGATAAATGTCTACGTTCTATCATAAAACTATCGAGATGCCAGGAAAGTCGGAGCCTCCAAAGTACAGCTATCTATCTGTTACACAAGAAGGATCCAACAGCAAGAAAAAATAATACAGTTTAACGATTTCATAAATACAAAAAATAAAATGGATTACAGTATCTCTATTAACCATAAGCGAGGACTACAAACGATAACTCCAACCAACCAATTAAGAGTACGATGAAAATCTGGCGATCGACTCGAGCTGCCAAATGTTTGATGATTCCTGACCTAATAATGTATCACGTGTGCCAAATTCTCTATAGGAGAGAACGATTTTAACAGCGTGAAATAATGACAATAACTTTATTCCTTGCCAAGCAGCGAACTTCAGCGAATTGCAACGTATAGCTGATTTATCTAATGATCACTGACGTTTTGCCTTTAAACTTTATGTAGAGAATAATTTTCAGTTAAATAACTTGATATACTAGCAATTACTGTTTCATAAATGATTAATTTCTGTAATGAGATTTTGTCTGGCGTCCAATGGCAGGTAAACTTGACAAGAAAGTTGCCAAGCGTCTCATTAACGAACACCTAGGGAATACTACATGCAGTTCCAAGCCCTGTTCAGTTGCCAGAAACCATGATACCATTTCCTCCAGACAACTGTCGACAAACTGTACAAAGAAGAACGATTAATACTTTCGCATAGTCAAAGCCTCGCGACATATTCTAAAGCCACTACAATACTGCCGAGTACCCAACTGCAGCTCCTGGTAAGGGATGTGTTTTTAGCTTCTATGACGTGAAATATAGACACGGGCTGCCAGGCGTATGACAACAAAACGGGGCCGGTGCCAAGAGCATGACGGTAGGCAAATAAACACAGGCTCTGCATTACATGACTTGCATGGACAATATTTTGGCGGTCAAGCTCTGATTAATATGCCCCTTGATTTTCGTTCATCTAGAAGTTACCGAAAGATCAGTAACTGTACAACAACCACTGCGATCACCCTTATATGTTAGTCGTTTTGTAGACAAAATCAAAGACCTGGAATGAGACGATAAATGTAAACTAGGTTCAATTACACCAGAATTACTGTGGTCCACTGTACGTTCTCAGCGACACTTCGTGATAGGACCTAATTTTGCCAGCTACCCAATTTCAGATGGGATCAACTACCCATTCGCCAGTTGGCCAACAGTAATCATGAGATAATTACACCATCAGTATACAGATTCACTAGGAAGCTCTTCACTAAAACTTCTAACCAAATTATTGTCAGTAGTTCAGGACTTGCCGTTTTATCGATATATTTAATGTAGAGAAGATGAAGCCTAATTTTGTATTCAATCTATACCTCTAAGGAGACGGAGCGAGGAAGAATCTTTAATTCTCAAATCTAAAAACAACAATAATTGGTTTTGAGGTTATCTGCGAAAAATCTGAAAACAGGAATATTAGTGGTAGTGCGCTGCGCTGCCAGTGTTGCCATCGCGACAGCTACGATTATTTCATTTTTACAGCTACGGAGGGATCCACACAGTTTTGTTTACCTTTTATTCATGGAGATCATCCCCTCTCCGTTTTTTACTTTCTTTTTTAGAGGGGGGATTACGTTGTGCTGGGGAAACAATCCCCATTTTTCTACGGTTAGAGAGGGAATCACGTGCTAATCTGGTATGTGGGTCAAGGACCGAGCGAGCAATTGTCTAAAATGGTTATTTCGTGGGCATTTGTAAACCTAGCCTTCCAACTTGTCTCCCTATATCTTGGTAGATTGGAGTGTATACACTAGGGCGAGCTTGGATGGGTACTTTGAAAGTACGGTGGAGCATCTGAAGGCGTGTTCTGGAGTATGAAACGTTCATGGAACATCATGGGTAAATTATGGTAACAATCTGTTTACACTATTCATAAAAATCAACGGGCTCATAGATATCTCTGGTTTTCTACGAATCGTCCACAGAAACGCGTGGAGAAAGCGACAGTCAGCGAAACTGATTTTCTTCTATGGGCATCCACTGGACACATTGTAACTGTGTAGACATTATCATTCTTATGAAAATTCGTTATAATTATTTCTATTATTACATTATTAAAACTGTGCTTTAAAATATCTGCAAATGTGTATTTAGAATGTCAAACATTTATTTCAAGTTATATATCCAACAAGATGTCATTGTTCAGACCGTCAACTGACCCTCGAACGAAAACGAACATTCAAGAGAAAGCGGCAGCAGAGACACGCATATTCTTTTTTTTCTTTCTGTAACCATGGTTTTACCCAAAGCCTTTTCTTTTTCTTATTTTTATTTTCCAACTCCCTGTACACACTGAGGCAGTTTAATGTGGCAATAGTCAACAGGAATTGTTCAGACTCCATCACAGCGCACTGTTTGTTTACACTAGAATCGCTGGGCTGGGACGGTGGTTCTCGTTGCAATGTGAACGGAAATCCAACCCACAGAAAACTGTGTATCCCATTGGTATCTATGTCTAGCGTGAGCGTAGCTTTACGTAGAGCTTCAGTGATGACGGTGTGGTACGAGGCGACGTATTACTTGACAATATGGATCTTTAGCTCATGCTAAATTTAACTTGGTTACTTAATTTTCGGAGTTGTTTTTTTGTCTTTTATTTTGAGGATTTACGGGAAACAATTTCTTAGTTATTTTCTTGAATTATATCGATCCTGTACAGAAGCCTCAAAAGAAAATTATATATATATAAACTTTTCATTCTGAAGGAGCTCACATTTCTCTGCTACAGGAAGTACCGCAGTCTTGGCCTGCAGGAACCTTCAGGAAAAGGCCTTGTGTAACACCTGGACTCTTTCACACAAACTGGTCCTGCAGTGATTATAGAATAAAAAAAATGAATACATATATACTTCTTTATGCGAGTCGGCTTTTCCCGTATGAGCGAGGTAGCGTTAGAGAAGGATGAATAAACCTTAGAATGGAAAAAAAATGGAAAAAAAAATAAATCCTCACTTAGCTCCTTCTTCAGTTTCTTCTACTGAAGGGTAATAAAGGAAGGGAGGATTTCCGGCCCCTACCCCAGCTCCAGCCTCTCTCTGTCGCCTTGTACAACACGCAAGGAATATGTGGGTAGTATTATCTAATCAAATCATTCTTATACAGTGAAAAATTATACATATTGGTATTAGTGTACTAGAGACAAGGATGTATTAACCTCTATGTGGTTGTAGAGTACATGGAAGAGGAAGAGGGAGGATGGGAGAGAAAGGTGATGGTGACTGAAGGAGATGGATGAGAGAGGTAGAAGGGAGTACGACGGATAAGTGAAGGAGAGGAATGATGGAGGATGAGGGAAAGGGAGGAATAGGGAGGGAGGGGAGAGAGAGAGAGAGAGAGAGAGAGAGAGAGAGAGAGAGAGAGAGAGAGAGAGAGAGAGAGAGAGAGAGAGGCCGAAATCTCGAGAGAAAGGGAGGGAACAAAAGGAGAGAAGGAAAAGGGCGCAACGCAGGGTGAGAGAGAGAGAGAGAGAGAGAGAGAGAGAGAGAGAGAGAGAGAGAGAGAGAGAGAGAGAGAGAGAGAGAGAGAGAGAACGGAAGAAAACGTAACACAAAAAAATACAATTAATACAACACACCTGACCTAGAAAAAAATAAATATATAAAAAAAATAAACGCACTTGACTTCAGACCCCAAAAATCAGGAAACCTTAAGTCCATCGATGACCGAGAGCCACTCGAGGCGGCTGACACACACACACACACACACACACACACACAGACACACACACACACAAGTGTATTGATACACCAATAACTCGTGTGTCACCAGAGTCCCTCCCCAGAGAGACTCACAATGCACTCATCCACACTCCAAGCACTGCAGGTATGTCCCAGTGCCCCCGGCTGCTACAGTCAGTCAGTCTCTCTCTCTCTCTCTCTCTCTCTCTCTCTCTCTCTCTCTCTCTCTCTCTCTCTCTCTCTCTCTCTCTCTCTCTCTCTCCCCCACAACGGAGATCAATACAGTGAAAAGAGGGCATCCCGGGCAGGTGACGACACTCTGCAGGGGGGGGGGGGTGTTGAGGGCTAAGGGGGGGAAGGGGGTGTGGAGAGGAAGAGGAGGAGGATGGGGTGATAGAGGTGGGGAGATGAAGGGAGTGCGGGATGGGGAACAGAAGGTTGGAAAGGCGGAAAGAGGAAGGGAGAGATAGATAGATAGATAGATAGATAGATAGATAGAGAGAGAGAGAGAGAGAGAGAGAGAGAGAGAGAGAGAGAGAGAGAGAGAGAGAGAGAGAGAGAGAGTATAGATTAACAGGAGGAGGAAGGAGAGCGGAAGGAAAGTGAAGTGGAGGTGGTTCAGGAGGAAGACCAGGAGCAGGAGGAAGGGGGAATTTCCAGGAACTGTGAGGCACGGGAGGTGCAGCAGCAGGAGATACTGGAGGTTGGTGCAGTTACAGCAGGAGGCACTGGAGGTGGTGCAAGCAGGAGGAGGGCTGGAGGATACACAGGTTCATCCTGTTCAGCCAAACATGGAACATGAAGGAACAAAGTAAGGTAAGGACCCAGTTCTTGGAGAGAAGGACATACGGCAATGAAGATATCGTTGTGCATAAAATGAAGATGAAAAAAAAAAAAAGGCAAGATGGTTTAACATAAGCCCCTCGGGTCTTTGTTGACCTAACTCTGAGAAGGTGGATGGAGCGGTTATAGGAAGAAAGACTTGAAAAGGAAGAAAATTCCACAACCGAACTACCTGAGGAGAGGCTGAGGTATCAAGACGACCAAAGACCGTGTGGTTTGTCTCCACACACAAACTAGGGGAAGCAGCAGCGGCGGCGGCGGGAGGCAGCCAGTCACGTCCCGCGGATAGAGAGGTTCTAGGGTCTGGAGAGCTGGTAAACACCTCACTCGGTCTGAAATAAAGCCTATAGAGAAGATGTGGGGGAGACTCAGCACCGCAGGGGGACTAGGGAAGCATGGCAAGGCAAGAGGCAAGGGAGTAAGCCAAAAGGCTCTGGATTCTGGCTCTGGATTCCAGTCTGGTGGAAAGAGAGGTGGAGGAACAGCACACCCCTAATACAAGGCGGATACGGCCCCTGTAGACATGGAATAGGTGCTTCCAGTACTTATAACACCGACCGCTTTTGAGGAAGCAGAATTTTTGATGCTCCTTTAGACAGGTTTCTGTGAGAGAGTGGGGGTGGGGATATGGTGATGGCCAACGTGTAGACATTACAGCCGAGATGAACTGCAGAGTTTTGATACCTGATAGGAGGAAATGTGTGACACCGAGATCTAGAATGACATAGAGGTAGAAACAGTTGCTACGCTGTTGTACTTTAAGTCAATTACAGTTTCCTCATTAGGAGAGGAAATACACATTCGGGTTAAGAAATGAACTATGTTCCGTGCGAGAAAAAGAACGAGTATCGTATTGACGAGGAGGATGATGAAGTGAGGTGAAGAATGTTTAGGGGAACGGCCGGAGTAGGTTAGAAGCTGAGGGAAGGAGCTCGTTTATGGAGAGAAAAAAAGACCACTGACAAAAGGACTGAACCAAGACGGGCATCACCTCTGACATGATGAGAGGAATATGTCGCTCTAATATCTACTGAGATGGAGCGACTGAAAAGGAAGATGTATCAGAGAACGGAGAGAAATGGAACATCTAAAGGTTGGATATTTGTAGGCAAAGATTTGTTGGCAAAGATTTGTGCCACATCCTGTTAAATGATCTGGAGATGTTACGAGCCGCGACATTAGATAATAATGGGAGAAGAAAGATAACTGTACAAAAGAAGACTGTGAGGGGCTGAAACAGGGATGGAAGACAACGCGGGATGAGGAAGAAGGAATTTCTAAAGGCTGTGGGGTATGAGACAAGGTGCAGCAGCGGCGGGAGGCACTGTAGGTGCCACAATAGCCTTACTGTTAACACACATGACCACACTACCTGCGAATATCTATGTTAACAACGAGCCAATCATCTCAGCGACACGAGACCATCAAGTCTGCGAACCGACATCACAGTTTGCAGATGACGCCGTAGATGTGTTACTCTTGAAATTTCACAGTATGTCCATCAGCAGTCCTGTTTGCCTCGTTCTTTCCTACCTACCGGTCAAGCATTGAATGTCTCAGTAGGTCTAACTAACCCAATCCGTAAGCGATCCAAAATAGTTTGAGAAGTGTTTACAGAATCATTATAACACTGACAAATGCTCAGGTCGTCATCTTAATCCAGCTACGAACCATTATCTTTCTTACCAATCATCTTTTTTACACAATCAATATCCTAATTCCTATCCTACGTTATCATAAAGTTTCTTTTTGAAGGAACAATACATGTTCCCGTTCTTGGAACAGCTATAACCATGACCACAACATGGCATGGCAATGTTTGTCCATCAGTCCAACACCTCGTGTTTACACTGACTTCATGGTGGCAGGGGAGATTCTCATGGCAACCCAAGAGATCTACGCGAGACAGTAAGAGAAACGGGGGAGCCCACATAACGGTGTTAAGGTCCGTCTGTGTGTGTGTGTGTGTGTAGACAAGGTGGACATGACTTCCTATCGCAGCCATGTGGTGCGGAGGGCGAAAGTCTATTTCTGGTGGCGCTGACCTGGACACCCCGTGATATAGTGAACTAATACTTGCACTACCGGGGCCTCCACCACCACCACCACCACTCACCTCGTCATGATCAACAGTCTGACAATATTTCACCAGAATATCTCACACAGCGCGTGAGTTATGGCGCCGATTCTTACCTCTCTCTCTCTCTCTCTCTCTCTCTCTCTCTCTCTCTCTCTCTCTCTCTCTCTCTCTCACGGGCGGATAAACCTTTAATATATTTAGCCAAATAAGCACGACGGGACACGACCCTTAAGCACGATGGTAAAGGAGCCGTGATCACGACGGTACGACCTGTGAGGAGGACGGTAACCCACACGAGAGCACGGACGGTACGACCCATGACCACGACGGTAAGGCCCTTGGGTATGACGGCCTCACCTCTGACCTGACAGGGAGAGACACCCTGAGAGATATTACTGAGTCGCTCAATCAAGGCGAACTATGTCTCTCTACGTATGTGTGTGTGTGTGTGTGTGTGTGTGTGTGTGTGTGTGTGGAGGGGGAGCAGGGTGCCAGGTCTCTGACACCTACACTCACCAGAGAATGAATACTGGATGTTCTCAGAGCAACACCGTCATGAGATATAGATAGATAGATAGATAGATAGATAGATAGATAGATAGATAGATAGAGAGAGAGAGAGAGAGAGAGAGAGAGAGAGAGAGAGAGAGAGAGAGAGAGAGAGAAAAGAGATTCACACCTGCTTTACGTGTGCCTGTCAACTCGAGATCACTTCGTCATCATGACGTCAGGATCTCAAGTTCGCTCTTACACACACGCACACACACACACACACACACACACACACACACACACACACACACACACACACACACCAACGAATTATGGAGAACACCTTCCCTCACGGCGGCGGGTACATAACAACATTCCCATCTGCCCGTCTCTGACGACAGAAAGTGATGATCTCGCACAGGATTACGAGAGAACGCGTCCCTCCTCTGCAACGGATCACATTTCCAGCCACCAGCTCAAGACCACAGGACGAAGGAGGCTTGGGTGGAGGAGGAGGGTGTGTGTATGTGTATGCTCCCACCTCTCTCTCTCTCTCTCTATCGCAGCCTTGAAAATAACTACAACTGAACTAATACACATATAAACCAAAAAAAAAAAACTCCTGGAAATAACTGAAAAGAACGACGTGAGAGGAAAAAAAAAAAGATTGAGCCTAATAATGTCATATAAGTCCCCCCTTACATCGTCATCAGCGTCACTCTATGACAGAATTATGAGGTCGGAATTGTCGTCCGTGCCACAGAAGCGTCACGAGATCCTAAGCCAACTTATGGCTAAGGCGGGGGGTTGGTTGGTTGGTTTGTTACGGTCCCACCCAGTGGCGTCACGTAACTCCACCTCATCGATATTCATCCACTTCATTCACTCCACCAAAACTTAACGTACAGTGTACTGTACTGAAAACATATCCACTTTTTCCTCCCTCCTTATCAGACGTATCCGCGAACTGAGTTGCCACTACGACATACCTTATCTTGCGTCATTACGAAGTAAGTTATAAACTCCTGCCACCCAGCGGGAGGGAGGGGAGTGGTGTGTCAACACAGGGCGAGGTTTTGTTAACGTTGTCACTCAGTGGTTGGCGGGCGGGCGGGCGGCTGGCTCGAGGTGGTTGGGCAGGACGGGCTAACTTGGGGAGGGTGTTTTTGCCAGCGGGGGTATATATCTTTGGCACCTCCCTCTCCTCACGCTTCGTTTAAAAAAAAAAAAAAAAACGACAAAGAAAAACCCCTGGTTCTAATCTGTATTTGATGAAGTCAAAGCGCTTGACAATAAAGTTATTCCTGTCCCGTGAACACCTTTACCTGTATTTATATACGAACGCTTATTATCATATTACGCACTCCGATCTATCACTTAACTTCTATTATACAAGGGATATCATGCGATGTTTTTAATGCTAGTTGAGACGGAGGGGCCTTAATCAAGGCCATCTCCAAATATTATATTATATCATATATATATATATATATATATATATATATATATATATATATATATATATATATATATATATTCCTATGAGTCAACGAGGAAAATGAAACACGGAAAGTTCCCAAGTGCACTTTCGTGTAATAATCACATCATCAGGGGAGACACAAGAGAGAAATATATCAATCAGTTGATATACATCGAAGAGACGAAGCTAGGACGCCATTTGGTAAACATGTGGACTCAGGAATATCTTGATCACGCGAAAAATTGTCATCCTTTCCAATATATATATATATATATATATATATATATATATATATATATATATATATATATATACCTTACCCTTCACCAAGTACCAAGTTTACTACATCGAATAGCTGGGTTGACTGCGGACCGACTGCTGGACGAGGAATTGAAACCCAAGCGGTCTCAACCCGGCCGGCCGGCCCGTGGCTGTCACGGTCAGCAACGCTAGCCACAAAACCACGAAGATACATTAATACCCTCTGCATGTATATAATGTTCCAGCTGTTCCTGATCAATCTCCTTCATAGAATCTTGTAACACAATGCGAGACAGACTTCTGCAAACACACACACACACACACACATCTACTTATCTAGCTCTCTCTCTCTCTCTCTCTCTCTCTCTCTCTCTCTCTCTCTCTCTCTCTCTCTCTCTCTGTATATATATATATATATATATATATATATATATATATATATATATATATATATATATATATATACATATATATATGACACGGGATGTAGGCTCGAATGATGAATTTCGAACCTGAGAAACCTTACCAAAGACATGCATAATCATCGTGTAAATTCTAAAACCTAGACACACACACACACACACACACACACACATGCTAATGATTCCCCGCCTCTGCTCGTTGGAAGCACGTCATCATCAACTCTGCGGCTGAAGTCAGCGTTAATTACATCCCCCCCTCCCTTTCTCCCCCCAGACTAGAGAGAGCCTTAACATACCCCCAGGGCTGGATCACTGCCAACCCCGTCACCATCAACTAAACCAGGACAGAAGAAATGAATGTCAGCCTCGCCTCCAACCTTGTCCCATTCTCTACTCTCTCCCTAGCAGCAGCTGCAGCGCCACCGCCAATACCACACCCTCTCCCCCTCCACCTTCCTCCTCCTCCTCCTCCTGTCATTCAGCTCCACCGAGCTTCTCTGCGTCACTCTGGACGACCAACGGAGCTGAAGCAACCCCGGTGCCGTCACCCATTCCTTTAGCAATATCGTCGTCGTCGTCGTCGTCTCCCGGACTATAAACGAACACCAACACAACGCTCAGGTCTTGATACACTTGTGTGCGTGCGTCTCTCTCTCTCTTCTCCCCCACACACTCGTCTTCCTCCTCCTCATCCATCACAACATAGGGACTATCACAAAGCTGAGAGAGAGAGAGAGAGAGAGAGAGAGAGAGAGAGAGAGAGAGAGAGAGAGAGAGAGAGAGAGAGAGAGAGAGAGAGAGAGGTTTCCTACACCTTATCCCCCGGTTCTGACGTGGTCCAACATCTTTTCCGCCACCCACTAGAGATCCCCCTTCTCTTAGTTGCTGTTCGTGGAGAACCTTCTCATCACCGACAAAATCCTGCAGCCAGAGACAGAGAGAGATCTCTCGTCCCCAAGTTGAAGTCTGCCAACCCAACCGCATCCAGGCCATCCGAGATCGGACAGAGCGATGCTGGAACAGCCCTGCTCCAAACACGACATCATCTTAATTCATGAAATTTATGTATGACGCTGTCTTCCCTCGTCATAGCTCCAGTGTCTTTATAGAATGTAATCTCTATATATTTCTGGTCCCTAGACAGTATGTTAACTTTCTTCTTATCATTATTATTATCATTATCATTATTATTACTATCCTTACAATTTCTATCATTATCATTATCATTATAATTATTATTATTTTTTTTTTTATACTTTGTCGCTGTCTCCCGCGTTATTATTATTATTATTATTATTATTATTATTATTGGCGTTGTTGCTATTCTCATTATGATAATTGCCCTTATCAACATTATCATTTTAAATGACACTTTTACTACTATTCTTAAAATTGTTATTATCATTAACACACACACACACACACACACCTCCGGTGAACCACTACAGCCCTGTACCTCTACTGGAGCTACAAAGACGACTCTTACACAGCAGCTTTTAATCAAGATGTTGCCATACCGTCAGGCTACACACACACACACACACACACACACACACACATACACACACACACACACACACACACACACACACATACGACGAAAAAAAAGTATTATAAAAAGAGTCAAAAAAGTTCCATATTTCCTCCATAATCTGCAACGACGGAACAACAGTATTGCTGTTTAGTGGCCAAGCAGAAATTGGATTCGTCCGCATATGCTCCAAGTCTGGAAAAAGTTCTTTAAATACATCGGCTGACAGATGCTCTGCATGTTGCATGAGAGACATGCAAATGTATCCGTCCTGGCAGCTGGGTAGGAAAGATGTGTTGATACGCAGACTTAAAAACGGTATACGAGATTACACAATACTTTTTAAACATATGAAACAGATGAATAATGGACAAATAATTCAAAGCCAAACGTATTTATAAACAAATAATTGTGCTTTTATATATCATAAATACGTATATCATGCCTATGTAGCATGTTGTAACGTCAATCATATATATATATATATATATATATATATATATATATATATATATATATATATATATATATATATATATATATATATAAACAAGGAGTCCCCCTCAACTTCATTATCCCAAGAATTATTTCAAAAACTAAAAGAACGGACGTATTAATATTCCCGGTTAATATTGACTGCAAACTTATGTCTGTGACGCACCTAAAGCAGCTAATATCCTTCCTGACTGATAAAAGTCCTGGCTGCAAATATTGATAACGTCAGGGTTCACGACGACGAGAAGATGCTATAGGGTCATGATCCCCCTCTCATGGCCTCATTTTCTGTGGTATGAAGATGACGAGCTGTCCAGCATATCACTCTTTACTATTACGAAACTTCGTCACAGAAAAGAGAAAACTTATGAAATATAAAACTAACAATGTAATTCTTTTTACAAGGTAATAAAAGACGAGACTGACTTAATTACTGTATATTTTAAAACTGCGTAATGGTATGTAATTTTAACTAGCTACCAGATTATTCTTACAACTGCTCACGATTATGTAACGGGTGAACGAGTTACTTGGACAAACATATAAACATTTCTTCTTTTTTAATAGAAAACTATTTTTCTTTCATTTCTTGACCATCATACCTCGAGTTCGTGAAGACGTCTTCTTCGGGAGACGTTAAGAACACTTCGCGTCTTCAGGCCATTTCAAAATGAAAGCAATGTGAGCGAAGTGTGACGCTTGCTTGCCTGAGTCGTTTCTACACTGCCGCCGCCACCGCCGCTTCCCATCCTCCCTGTGAACCCTGACATTATCAATACTCCACCTGGTCTGCCTCTTAACCCACCCGTGATGCACTGCTCAGCCGTGGATTATGTAAAGACAACATCTGTAGTCTCAGCCAATGACGTATGTTACAAAATACTGACTTTATGTAAATACACCCGTTCTGTAATGTGCTAATAGTTTAGTAAATCCGGCTTTATAGAGATAAATATAATTAATATTATTCCTAAAAGAATAAAAAAAAAGTTGTAAATACTGATATTTTATCATGGGAACAAAAGAAGTTCCTAACAATAGAAGAGAGTATAAAGCCACGTAATGTATCGTTTTTCATATCATAATTAGTAAATTGTTCTCGTATATTAGTGTTGGTGGAGCGAATCAAAACTAAAACGTTCACATTCGTATGAGTAGTGGTGGTGGTGGTGGTGGTGGAGGGGAGGGGAGATGATTATAATGTTAATGGATATATACGATGCGTCTTGCCATGTTAACTTTTTGAGTACAGCGGTATGACCGTTAAGTTCGACGTTACGACCCTTAAGCATGACGGTACGACCCTTGAGCACGACGTTACGACCCTTGAGAACGACATTACGATTCTTGAGCACGACGTTACGACCCCTGAGGACGTTACGACCCGTGAGCAAGACGGTACGACCCTTGAGCACGACGTTACGACCCGTGACCAAGACGGTGCGATCCTTGAGCACGGCGTTACGATCCTTGAGCATGACGTTACGACCCGTGAGCACGACGTTACGACCCGTGAGCACGACGTTACGACCCGTGACCAAGACGGTACGATCCTTGAGCACGGCGTTACGATCCTTGAGCATGACGTTACGACCCGTGAGCACGACGTTACGACCCGTGAGCACGACGGTACGATCCTTGAGCACAACGGTACGACCTTTGAACACGACTGTACGACTCGTGAGCACGATGCCCCGAATCCCAAATCCTTGATCCTCAAGGGTCGGGTCAAAAAAGTCATATCCAAGAATTGCACGGGTAGGTTATGACACTCTGACCTTTTCCCTAGTCTTTAATGGTCAGGTCAAAAAATGTCAAGGCCATTATACCCAAGGGTCGTACCATCGTGAACAAAAAAATTATTTAATAAGTACTTATAAGTGTATGTATTTATCTCTTAGATTTTCCATACGTATGCTGTCAGGGGAAGAAAGTCAGGTGTGTATGAGCACTGAGCATGAAGCCTAGTGCACCTGAAAATTATCAACTGTTGCGCTGATACTCGTTACATTGTACAGCACTAACCTCAATGTGGCTCCAAGTTATCACTACACGTTCCAGTAAGAGTCGGCGAGGGAAATAATTCTAAGTATGTTCACAATGATGTGACGGTGATGCCATACACACTACACATTCAACATGTCCTTACACCTACAGGCCACTATCGGCCATATTGGTCTCTACAGCTGACTGATACACAGTCAGCCATAATGGTTCTTACAGATGATGGCCACATTGTCAGCCATAATGGTTCTTACAGGCGATGGCCACAATGTCAGCCATAATGGTCCCTACAGGTGATGGCCACAATATCAGCCATAATGGTTCTTACAGGTGATGGTCACAATGTCAGCCATAATGGTTCTTACAGGTGATGGCCACAATGTCAGCCATAATGGTTCTTACAGGTGATGGCCACAATGTCAGCCATAATGGTTCTTACAGGTGATGGCCACAATGTCAGCCATAATGGTTCTTACAGGTGAAGACCACATTGTCAGCCATAACGGTCCTGACAGCTGACTGCCACACTATCAGCCAGCCATACTGGTTCTCACAGCTGAGAGCCTGACACTGTCAGCTATAACGGTCCTTGCAGCTGACGCCCGCGCCCCCCTCCCCCCGTGGGGACAAAACCATACCCCCCCTCCTCCCAAACCAGCCTCCCTTCCAGCCAAATGTGCCACACAAACTGAACGTTTAATAAAAAGGGCTATTCATTAAGCAAGGCCAGACAGACCTCGTCACTGGCGTGTGTGTGTGTGTGTGTGTGTGTGTGTGTGTGTGTGTGTGTGTGTGTGTGTGTGTGTGTGAGAGAGAGAGAGAGAGAGAGAGAGAGAGAGAGAGAGAGAGAGAGAGAGAGTGAGGGGGGGGGGGGGGGGGGTTCAGCACCACCGCCTGGGGAGCGACCCCGTGCTATGTGAGCTCCCTTGAAAATAATGTTATCGCTCGACCTTCTCATTACACCAAAGGCAGTGTTACTGACTGATGATGCTTAAGTTAACCCCAACCTTTCAGAACGGAGGCGCAGACCACCTTTGACCCGGAAGGTACGATGACTAGGGCCTCTGACCAGGGTCGTGCTCGAGGACTGGTACCATCGTGCTTAAGGATCGTTTCGCCGTATTCAACGATCGTACCACTGTGCTCAAGGATCGTACCATCGTACTCAAGGATCGTACCATCGTACTCAAGGATCGTACCATCGTGCTCAAGAGGTTTTCTCAAATTCATTTTTTCCCTCTAACTAATCTCTCTCTCTCTCTCTCTCTCTCTCTCTCTCTCTCTCTCTCTCTCTTGGCTATTCCATTCCTCACAATTACTTTCCTGTTCCAAATTGTTACAAAATGGATTTCTACAGTGGCAAACATTACACTGTCGCTAACATGAATCATCTCCGCTGAATCCTAAGACATCATTCATCCTTCACTTTCCTCAAGTCTTTTTCCCACACGAAGACAGAGACATCAATGATATGTTATTCCTCATATGTATTCCTCACTTCGTCCTTGATGAGTGACGCCTGTAAGACACGTCTGAAGAGGAGTTTTGAACAACTCCATATATCTGCAATTGTACCTAAATTTCATATGGAAATCCATACCTAACTGACAGTTAAATGTTGTACAGCTATTTGTAGGTCAGTGAAATGTTGCACAGCTCCGTGTAGGAGAGCAGTACTATATATACACAGTAAGTGTTCGGCTGCTACAGAACTAAAATAGTTGAAATTGGAAGACCCAATTACGTGCCTCATTTCGTTTGGTCGGTTTCTCGTTTTAATTTGTGGCTGGGCAACAATGCTGTTAATTTGCAGTATCATTTGCTCTGGTATAGGACGTTCGTCTGTCCCCGGCGATGACCGTTCGTTCTCACATTCTCCTCTGGTACCTTCCAGTACACACCGTCCTCACTGGTGTATTCCACTTCCTCACGACTCCTTCGATTGTCGTCTCTCTTCTCCAGTCTCATGTAGCACAGCGAGACCTGTCGTCCATGTATCCAGCCGCTGTGCGCAACACTACTCTCCATTTCTCTATGTTACTCTCATTTCTCTATGTTCTCTTGTGCGCATACAACAGCATTCGCCTGTTTTGTTCTCATGGAAGCGCATTTGTATAATACTCGATTTTTCAACTGTACAGCGGCTCAGCTGCACATTGTACAGCGGGTCAGCTGCACATTGTACAGTAGGTCATCTGCACATTGTACAGCAGGTCAGCTGCACACTGTTCAGCTGCTCAGATGCACACTGATTTATGTCGCGACTTACGACCACTAACGGTGCAAGCTTTAAGATTACGAGCTTCGGAAACTCATTCCCAAAACTTATGTGTTCAATATAGGCTTCAAAATCTCACCGAGACAGAACCCTTAGTTTGCTCTTGTAAGATAACCTTAATATCAACCTATATTAACCTGAACACTACCATCAGTAAGACATCTGTTTTCCTTAGTTTTCCTTCATATTTTTTCCTCTCTCTCTCTCTCTCTCTCTCTCTCTCTCTCTCTCTCTCTCTCTCTCTCTCCACCAAATGTGTGTTGTCGTCAATTGTAGAGATTCATCCAGTCAATCCTTCGTTCAGTACCATTTTCTGTCTGATGTAAACATGACGGAGCCACGGTGCTTCGACGGCGACACTTGGCCATACATCCTCACCATGCAACGCCACGATCTGTTCTTCCCCGTTCGTCGGTCAGTCCTTGATCCACCTTCATGACCGAGCACAGACAGGTGCCCAGGAACTATCATGCCGTCATCCACACCACAAGGACCTTCCGTGTGTGTGGACTTACCTAAGGCTATTTTGAGCGTCAACATACATATGACATATGATGCTCCAACAGTCCCACGACTTCATGTTGCTTCGGTGGGAGTCCCATGACTTCACGTTGCTTCGGTGGGAGTCCCATGGCTTCATGTTGCTTCGGTGGGAGTCCCATGACTTAATGTTGCTTCGGTGGGAGTCCCATGGCTTCATGTTGCTTCGGTGGGAGTCCCATGACTTGATGTTGCTTCGGTGGGAGTTCCATGACTTGATGTTGCTTCGGTGGGAGTCCCATGACCATGTTGCTTCGGTGGGAGTCCCATGACTTGATGTTGCTTCGGTGGGAGTTCCATGGCTTCATGACGCTCACACAGAAATCTCCGACTCTATGAGAGAATCATGACAGATGTATAATACACAACCTCTCCCTTCGGAGGCCACTGATCATCCGCCTTATAAAACCACATTTCCCCCACCACCTCCACATCTGCGAGCCACACAAACGTCTTCCACCCCATAATCATTATTGCCATCACTTTCCCCAGCACTAATTTCGCACCCGAAGTTAATTTTACACGTATCTCTTATCACACCTTTGGAATATCGCTGCGACGCCCGCCTTCGTCCAGTATCTTACTCTCCTCAAAATGATTTAGTCCACATTTTCCCCTGGAAATACTCATGGCTCGCATCCCTCCACCAGTACGTCACATCTGGCCTGACTGATTACGTCAGGATCTCGTTTCAAAAGTTATTCTTAAGGACGGCCATCTTTATGTTCTCTTCATCCAAGATTTCAGACAGACTTGGCAGACATCCGAGTCATCTGCGCTTGTGAAGCGGAGTTGTAGAATTGGCGGAAAACTTTCAATGCTGCTCTACGCCTACGCCCTCCATTTTTATCGAACTGGCGGGCCCTACCTAGTAAGCACCTTATATACATTTTTCTTCGTTTATATACATTTTTCTTTATCTATTTACATTCTTTGTGAGTGGTTTATGCGTTCATTGATATTTTCTTTGTTGACTCAAGTTCCCTAACTCATATTTACACTATGGATTTCTCCTCACAGGTCGTCATAAGTTCCGGTTTACTTAAGCTATTGAGAGAAAAATATTAGCTGACAATCGCGCTTAACAAGACTACTCAACCTAGTTATGTCAGTCCATCGTAATTACGCTGTTGACACATTAAAACATCTAATCCCATTTTCTTTACTAAGTAAAGACGTCTTACTACAAATCTCAGCCATTCTACATCAATGCAAATGTGCACTTTTTTAATATATCTTCTTTCCTGCATTTCGACTTTGTGCTTCACTCTCACGTGTGTTCGGTACCGTATCGCTGGTCGGGGTCGCTTCGTTTCGTTGACCTTAAGACTGAAGCGTGTCATTCCGCTGTCGTAAAGCCTTCGCTAACGGAGCTTCCATTCCATTTCAGTCCGTCAAAACCTAATAACTTCTTCTCGTTAATCTTTCTGACGTGTTAGTAGACCATTCTTTACCATCAGAGTCCCCTCCCACTCTCTATTGAAACCCCCTCGCTGTTAACCTAAATTCTCATCACAGGTTTTCAAGATATCCTTAATCTCACTCTTCCGTGCCTGCCCCCTCAAACTCCAGTCTTATCTTAATTATAGAGGACCGGCCGTACTGGATGGCTCCTTCGTGGTGATAAGTGCGTCCGTATTTCCTCGTACCGCGCTCGGGGCTCGTTGGTGGCACCAGGAGGACAATGATGATGGCTGGTGCCGCGTTGTTGCACCCGCCAGGGATCGTGTCCTTTATTTATGACAACTGCCTGTTGGTTCTGCCTCCTTCTGTTACTGTTTCCTTTCTCTCTCCCTCTCTCTCTCTCTCTCTCTCTCTCTCTCTCTCTCTCTCTCTCTCTCTCTCTCGTATCCTTCCCTCTGGTGAGGACCATCTACCTCGTCACGTTTCCATAACCATACTTTCCTCAGAGACGTAAACAGTGTTCAGTAACGTTTTTTCATCACCAGCTTCCCTGCCTGGAACATCAACACCCACACATGATAACAACGGAGGGGAGAGAGAGAGAGAAGAGAGAGAGAGAGAGACGAGAGAGTGAGTCTGTGCCGATATCAACACTATAACACTCCTGTTGGACGCCTCTTGTATTATCAATTTCCAAACTTCGACAACATCCGCCTTAAAACTCCTCTCGTAACCACCACTTCCCTTCTCTTTTTCACCTACTGCTCTGCAAGCTTGATCAACTTCATGACGTTCTCCGACTAACTGAATTCCTAGGACGGTATTGTGGTGTCCTCTCACCCTCTAGCTGAGGTCATCTACTTAGGAGACCTCACCTTATACCAGAGGGAATGGATGACGCCCTCCGACACAGATGGATAGGGGGGCTGAAGCCTTAACGTTTTCCATTATTAATGATCTGGAGGAAATTGTCTGCTACGCTACTCACACATTCCAGACCGTCACGACCAACTCCCCCAGGACAGTACTTCCCTCCCACCTACGACCTTTCCTCCTCAGTGGTTCATCTGATTATACACACACACACACACACACACACACACACACACACTTGCAGGTACTGCGTTGAGTAGGTCATATCTCGAATGCTTCTGTCCGTGTAGCAACGGTGTCTTTATTCAAGCTTCCCCTTTTTGGTCTTCCTCCTTCACCCTGTTCTATGTACCTTCCTCTCCTGCAGACATATCTCTGCAGTTGTTGAAGGATCAACCTCTTCTCGTTTCACTTTAAGCTACGATTTCCCCCAGGGCTCTTTCCTGTCTCTTGCGTTTTTTTCCTCTTCGCATCTTTAATCTTCAACAAATGACCGTAAGCAATCCCAGAATGACAACTCAGCACTCGCCATTCACAGCTTCTTTGATATCAGGTCCATCTTCTCTTGCTTGACTTACGTCTTCTCTTACCAAATCTCCCGTGGAACATACGTAGCCTAGTCAAGTTTAACGTCTATTAAAAAAAATCTTTACCTCTCTCTAAAATCATCATAGCTTTCCTATTTCCTCAGACTGTTATATCAAATTCATCATGCGAACATACTTGAGCATTACCGTAACTTCTAATCTATCTTAGAAACCTCAACTTACACTAGTAGCGATGTCTGCTCCAAAGAGAGAGAAAAAACTACGAGTCCTCTTTAAGTGCCGATGATTCTTAATATCTGAACACTTGCTCCTGTTGTACAAAGAATTAAATCGTCTTTGAAAAGACTACTCGTCTTACATCTCAGGCAGTGGTAGCCTTTCACACGTGAGTGAATCTACAGAATTCAACCCATCGACCTTCCCAGTCTAACCCCAGAACTTGACCCACTTACCCTACGGCGCAACGCTGGGTTTCTCTCCCTCTTATACAGCTATTACTTCGGTTTCTGAACGATCGAGTGGCCGCTTGAGGGGCCTCTACCAGCAGGTAGGAAGACTTCATAATATTTGGACAATCACTCTCCATACATGAATACTATATGGCCTTTGGAAACTTCAGGGTTGGTTTTGAATGTTTCCTTCTCAACTACCTATGTTTCAAAACTCTTCAAATGTTTCTGTTTGGAACTATGACCTACTTTCCAAAGGGAAGGTTTCCAACTTCCTTAAAAATTACCCACATCATTTGCGTTAATAACATTGCTTAACACTTTAGCTTTTCTATTATTATCATTTATAAAAACCACGTAGTCTCGAGGGGGATTTTCGTTCGTGATAGAAGCCTTCGACATTAAAAAAAAAATGTATAAATAAAAAAAAATCAAGACCGGGTACTGTACCAGGAAGTTCCTTCGTCAGTGATACTGTCAAAGGTCGAGAAGCTGTGTGACGTACACAAGTTCGACCTTAACTTTACTTGCAAGTCCCTGAAAGGTCAGTCAGCTGCTTCCTGCTGCTGGTCAAGCCACGAACGGAGATTGAATTAATCTTTCAAGTAATGATAATAAAGTGGGAATCGAACAGCCAAACAGGTACACAGGTATCGCTCTTGCCAGGTACCAATCAAGGTCTGGACAACTGGACGAGTGGAGATGACCACCACATCTGCTGTACCCTGGCTGAGGACACACACATGGCATGATACGTCGTGATGAGGACACATGACCCGAGACGCTTGGCTGAGGACGACCGACGTGACACACTTGGCTTAGGGCATGACAGTGCGATCGGGCTGACGGCTGAGGTCTTATGGCATGACACAGTTGGCTCAGGACACACGAGACTTAAGACAGCCTAAACCTCATCACAATAACATGACTCGACACAGAACTGACATGACCCTGTGAAACATATCTGACGTGAACAAGCGAGTCATACCTGGTATGACCAGGCGAGACACATGGACATGACTGAGACAAACCTTGACATGACCAAGTGAAAGGCATTTGACATAGATTAAACACAAATGACATGACCAAATAAGAAACGTAATAGTCATGACACTTGATGCTCGTAAATAAACACAATCACCAACTTTCCCACCGACTCCAGAGGAACGAAACGGATGCATCACCTCTTCCAGTGTCGTTTCTCCTTCGTTCCTTCGTGTCCCCAAGTTTGTGGTGAAACCGTCATGTAATTAATTGGTGGGAAGGTGCCTTCCTTCTCGCTCTAGTGTATTGCTAACTCCCCTGGCACTGCTCCCTGGCCCTCGCTGTTGGATACAGGCCCAAAGGTGGCACTGGAGAAGGGCAGGAGGCACTCGCTCTGCATACCAAGGTGGCAGGTGAATGCTGTTGTCATCCGAGTCTGTCGCTTGTATCTGACCATCTGACGTGGGGGGAGGACTCTCCTCTGTTACCCCCCCTTGCATGTGTAGCTGTCGCCGGCAGGAGGTGGGTGGCACACACTGGCATTATTCACGGGTGGAAAAGTACATAGCAGGGTGGGAGGGAGGGAAGAAGATAGGTCGGCCATGTGTGTCTTCACAGCCAATTAAGATGACGATGGCTCAGCTTCTTATCTTTAGTAGTGGGACGGGAGGCGTGTCAGCATTACTCTGGGGCTGAGACGTGACACTGTGAGAAGATTCCCCGTCCATACTTTTAGACGGCCACAGTAACTTGGTCGCTGACACTTCGCATATCTTCCCACTCGGTTCTGGGCCTCCCTCTCCATCCCCGATTCTAGGTCGACTTCATTAACCTAATCTCGGTTCTCTTTACCATATGTCTATGTCCTGTGTTTGGTGTGGCTATGTTCTTATCCTTCGCGAGCTGGGTCGGTTGACTGTGTCAACATCGTCATTGAGGGAGCATTCTATCCTGAGAGACGAGAGAGAGAGAAAGAAAAGGCGCTTGAAAAAACTACTTTAGCATCATCATACGTTCACTGGTTCCTACACACTAGGTGTTCGGTCGCGCTACATCTGGATGACTGACAGCTAGAAATACTTCGTCAGATGGCAGAACACTGTAAGGCCTGCGTAGCATACCCAAGGGTCGTACCGCCAGGAAACGTTCTCAAACCTCTGGTGTACGCGGATGTCAGTCACTTCTGCGTCAGGTGAGAACCCGAAGCGGTGCGTCGAGGACGGCAATCGATGTCTTCAGTACTGCGTCGAGAGAAAAAAAATGATGATGAGGTCCTCTCCCTTCTCTGCCTCCGGGTGTGTGTGTGTGTGTGTGTGTGTGTGTGTGTGTGTGTGTGTGTGTGTTTACATCAGTCGCTGACCATCTTCGGCAGAGACGACGATACCCCGTGAGGGAGGCACTGACGAAGGATACATTCCCCCAGTACCGTTGCCTTAGGGAAACTCTCAACACAGGACTAGAATGACCAGAAATGTCTGTCAAGAGATGCGATCACAAGGAAACAGATCGAGACAAATCAGTAATGCTGTTCTCTTGCCACTTACCTACACACACACACACACACACACACACACACACACAAATAGACTAACCTTCAAGTACACCGATAAGGAAATATTCAGCAAGCTGTTCATATCGTATATGAGGCCAAAACTCATCTATGCTTCCCTGGTTTGCTCAACGCATAAAAAAAAAATTAAAAACTAACGTAGAAGGTCCAGAGGAAGGGGCAAGGAAGATGGAACTATAAAATTAAGAGAGTTAAGCTAAAAGGAAAGCCTAAAGGCTTAAAACTACCGCCTACTGAACGAGAGTAGAGTGTGTGTGTGTGTGTGTGTGTGTGTGTGTGTGTGTGTGTGACCTGATCACACAACCCACACATTTTCAAAACAAATGGTTGATGTGGACAGTGAACAGTTCTTCGAGATATGTATAAGGATAAAGCAAACTGATGACATAACATAAAACTGAGCATGTGACGTGTTTGAAAAAAAAAAAGTCAAGAAATATTTCTATAGAATAAGAGTGGTGGGTGAATGTAGATGACACAACTCATTCTAAAAAAGTTGTATGATGGAAGAGAATATTATTAAGATTGGGTCCCATGAGTGTAAAACTCCCTCCCCGTACAGTTAAAAATTACTAATTACACATACATTTACTTCCGCAAACGTAGCCTATGATAAACACACACACACACACACACACACACACACACACACACGCTCTCGCTCTCTCTCTCTCTCTCTCTCTCTCTCTCTCTCTCTCTCTCTCTCTCATCAAACCCATCTGAGCTTTTGTTCCTTATTCACTCAACACGGCAGTCCAACCCTGAACACACCTGACGACGGTAAATCAAACTGTTCAGTCCCGCCTCAGATCTACGCCAGTTGTTTTGAGTGGTTCATGAGCCGCTGCTTTCTGGTCTCCAGAATATAAATTTTTGCAGCCTATGATGGGCAGATTCTCATTAAAATACGATTGGATTGGCTTATATATCTCTGCGTGTAACCTCCAAAGTTTCTGTCACTATTATGAAACTTGCCTTGCGTTCTTTTAATGTAATTTAGATATATTACAGTTTTCTCTTAACACGCTAGTGATTTCGAAGCACTCTTTTTTTTATTATTTCATTTAAATCAACTTTAATTCAATCTTCCTTATTACACAATGTTTAATTCATCAAATTAAATTCTTATTCATATCCGAATTCATAGTTTATTCAAGGTGATGTACGAAAGATTAGAATATATCATTCCGAGCGAGATTTGATTAATTCATTTAAGGCGATTTTTTTTTCTAGTTTAATTCCTGCCATTTTTGCTTATTCCATGTGATATCTAATATATCTTTTCAGTTCATTTCAACTGGTCTCTATTTCCAAGTTTGTGCCAGGTACATATTCATAAATACCCGTAAGTTATTCCTAGTATCCATATTTTCCTATTTTTTCCCTCTTAATCTAATCCATATGTGCAGTATTTTCATAATGTTTTCCAAATCACATCAACCGATGTAAGTATCAATATTTTCCTATTTATTCCCCTTAATCTCATCCATATGTGCAATATTTTCATAATGTTTTCCAAATCACATCAACCCATGTTAAGTATTTATTCCAGATGATGGCCGGTCATCTTAACTCATCCCAAAAGCTCGTAACGTCATCTCTCTAACGAACACTTACGGTACGTTGTCATTTCAATTAAGTTCTAGATCTTATCAAAAAAAAACAAATATAACACTAATATCTCTTTCAAAATAGAGAAATTATCTTCATAATCCAACGACCTGTGTATGTTTTCCTTCTGTACACATTCAGATGCCAAATGTATTCTCTCATATTCTATTTTAAAGACTTCAAAATACTTCGTCAATATCCAGACACGGCGGCCGTTAAAACTGATCCTAACTTCTTTAAAAAGATGTCTAAAATCATCCTTAGAATTTAAGAACCTTTTTTTTCTTTTTGGTAAAGTTCCAATTTCAAGGCACCACAGAAATATGGGATTTGCATCAAATACAACAGTGAACTCTATGTAAACGTGAGCTAGCTAGATCAGGGGAGTGGAATTTACTGTGTTAAATTTTCTTGGAATAATAAATACATGAGAGTGAGGGACTATGATATTTAGGGAAAATAAAAGAGGCAGGAGTAAGTCAAGCACTATTAGAAATGAACAGAACCTATGAAAATTTCATCTAACTTCCCGAAGGAACGAGATTGACCGCATTTTTCAATATTATTCACGATATAACCTCACTGTCGCCATCTCCCAGCTGCCATTTTGGTAGCCAGCGGTGGAAGCGAGCAGCGCGAGGATGTAAATTCAACGAACACAGCAATCATTGACAAGTGACAATTTCTACCATAACTCACCGCTTTTAATTTCATATAACGTAAACATTAAGCTATGTTCACATGGGTGGGGAAAGTTAGGTAAGGTTTACATTAGTGTCCCCTTGAATTCTGTCAGTGTTTCACTTACCTTTGCACACGTTTTCCCTGACCATCACAACCCTCCCTGCTACAGCTTATTTAGCACAGTGGGATAAAATATAAAACCGTAAATCTCCCTTCCTTCATCTAGATCACTTCCACTATGTATAAGGAATCCACTGATATGTAATTCTTGAAAATCCAAAAGTTATTTCTGTGGTGACCTTAAACTAGAACTTTCCCCAAGTTTATTGCAACTTAATGAAAAAAGAACATGCTCTGATCCCCAATAAATGTCGTCAAAATCAACAATATTTATGCCAGATGATCTTAAGGTATTAAATTCTGCCTCTTAAATAACGTCAAAACTGTCTTCCTAACTCCAAGACTACGGTAAAATTACATTTACAACCTCTCCAAATATATGTGGACAAGCTCACAGTTTCACCAATTCTCTTAGCATACATCAAATCCATCTTCATACCTCATGGCTGAGGTTACAATTCTCTAAGTATACTTGAAATAAGATCAAATTCTCCTCTTTCTCTTGATATGGTCAAATCTTTCCTCATATATCACAGGTAAGGTTACAATTATCCAAATATACAATGAAATACGGTCAAATCACCTTAAATTATCTTTGTATACGTCATAACTTAATAGCTGATGTCATGATTACTTAAACATGCTTGAAATAAGTTCAAATTGTCCTCATTTCTCTCTCGGTACAGTCAAATATCTCCTCATAACTTATAATGGAGGCTACAATAATCCAAAATCTTCTTGGTGTATCTCAAATCTCACCTCGTATCTTATAACAGAAGTTACAGTGATCTAAATGTGCTTGAATTCAAACTCTCTTCATCTCTCTAGGTATACGTTGAGTCTCTCCTCATACTTCTTAGATGAGGTCCTAGCCAGCCTTCCTTTACTCTACTCATCTATCGTAGATACTGTTGGCTACAGGTTATCCCTACAACTGTTTGATTAAGAACATTTAATCATAAAGCACCAGAGAAAACGGGGGGTTTCCGCTTCCCCTTCCCTCCCCCCCTGTTTGGAAATAGCGATCGGCGCGGCGGCAGCGGCGGTGGCTGTGACCCCTGACCTTTCGAAGCTGCACGAGGTATCGACCCGCACCACACAGATGTTCTTGCATCGCTAGCCCGTAGGAACACTCGCAAGGCCTCCACACTACCATGATAACACCAGCACCAACTACATCACTACCATAACCACAGTGACTATGGTTAACCACAGCTACGCTACCACAGACACCCAGCTTAACCACATTACCAACCCCACCACGGCAGTGCCACTGCAGACCAACCCCACTACCACAACACTAACCACACCCTACTACCACAGCACTACTAACCACACACCACCACAACCAGAATGATATACCTCGACACATCAGGAGGATTACCACACAAGAACTACAGACAGTCCTACCACACCCTCAGTACCACAATGCCGAGAACAAGCCCTCCTGACTACCACATCATTCCCTCCACGGCAAGCACACCACCACCCGAACACCACCACACCACATCTCCCCCGCCAACACCCCACTACTCTCTCCACAGCAAGCACAACCTTAACCACATCAATGCCACCCGTCCAAAACCATCAGGCCACATCATGTGACACACTATCACCACCACATCCACACTTCCACACATTACCCCTCCACGTTCCTACCACCAAAACCACTACACAACATATTGGTGCTCCGCTACCATCACCCACCTCACAATCACACCACCACCCTACCACACTACCATCAGACAACAGAGTGACCCCCCCCCCACACCATACATGACCACCAAACCACACAATACGACACAGTACGGTGAAAAAAGTGGTCTTTGCAGCTCCTAACGTGTGTAGCAGTACATCTGCCTGTCTCTGTTTCTCACAGCAGAAGAAAGCCCCCCTCTCGTCCTGTGCTATGTACAGCATGACATTTCTGTAACTTTTATTGCAATAAACATTTCAGTGTGAGCATCCGAGACTTTTTATACTCACAAAGCCGATTTACACACTCGTTAACCATCATCATACTGACGCATCTCATACTCAACCTCTCCTCACACTTCGACTCGACAAGTTATATATATATATATATTTCTAGAAGTGATGTGCATACATGTCTCCCCCTTCCACTGAAGGACTCCACCTCCTCATCCACGTTCTCCCCTCCTCCCCCTCTCCTGATGGTGTGGGTTCCTCTCCGGTGAGAGACTTTCGGTGTTCTGCGCAAGTGGCCGGCGCTGGGAGACGCCAGACGTCAATGCGGCGCTTGTATTGCCCTTCGGACGGACGGACAGACGGACGGACAGTTTCGGCCCCTACGGACGGGCTATTTCAGGCCCTACGGACGGAAGGGCGGGCTGTTTCAGACCCTGCGGACGGACACCCTACGGACAGACGGGCAGTTTCAGATCCTGCGGACGGACTGTTTCGGACTCTACAGACGGACAGACTGTTGCAGGCCCTACCGACGGACGGACTGTCAGACTCTAAGGACGGAAGGTTCAAGGTCGTAAGTAGGTCTGTCCGTCCTAGTGGCTCCTTGCAACTTCTCCCTCTATACCAACGGTACAGCCCCTAAGCACAACGGTACGACTCTTGAGCACGACGGTACGACCCTTGAGCACGACGATACAACCCCTGGGGACGACGACCTTGTCTTTCACCTGAACTCTAACGGGTTTAGTCAAAAGGTCAGGTCATCATGGTCAAGGGTCGTAAACTCGTGTTTCCCAGGACGAAAGTGATGATCGTCATGAACGTGACACCTTCGATCACACTCTGAATCACCTTAAAACCTCAATTTCTTCTCCTCATTTCCCTACGTCATCACCCTTCCCCCCGTTCCCCAGCCTTCTCTTCCTCTCCCCACACGTCCCCCAGCCTTCTCTTCCTCTCCCCACACGTCCCCCTCCCATCTCCTCTTCCTTCACATTCTCTCCTCTTCCCTACTGTCTCCCACATGCACCCCCTCCCCACATTCCCTCCTCTCCCCACTCGGCCCTATCCCTCTTCTTCTCCCCAACGCGTCATCCTCCCTATCCAGACCAAGGGGAGGGGGTCTATATTCAGTATCATGTTCATTTTGCTTTATTTTTCAGTGTGGCCACCTGGGCCGCTCTTACCACTGGCATATGCAAGTATGTTGGAGGTGGTGGTGCTGCTCGTGGTGGAGGTGTTGGTGGGTATGTAAGTGTGGTGATGATTCTGTGGTGGTGACTATATGTAAGTGTATTGGTGGTGGGTTTAGAAGTGGCAGTGGTGTGGCGCTGGGTGCATAAAAGCGGTGGTGGTGGTGGAAGTATGTGTCTTTGGTGGTGGTGGCGATGGCTGTGCAAGTGGGATGGTGTTGGAGGGAGTGTAAGCGCGGTTGTTGTCGTGTTTTTGGATAGGTAAGTGTTGCTGTTTTGTTATTGTTGTTGTAGTGGTGGTGGTACAATACAAGAACGCTCCTACCCAAGGGTATGATACCCTGAACCTCTGACCTGACCTATTCTGAAAAGGTCAGAAACAGAGAGCAGGAGTCAGTTGGAAACAAAGTAATACGGCACTTTGAAACACGGGAGTTCGGTATTATGGTAGTTAGGAATACAGGAGTTTGGTGTAACGATAGTTAGAGTAAGTATTATACTTAACTTACCAGAAAGTAACCTCCTCCTCCTCCTCTCTTCCTCTCAACCCCACAGCTCCATCGCCCTCACTCAATCCCTCCCCTAAAACCTCGTGCCCATCCTTCCTCCCCTCCGATCCTCTCCCCAACCCTCCCGCGGGAAGAGTCACACTCCAGTTCGCTGGCACCTCCGGCAGGAGCGAGACGCCCGGGGTCTCTCCGGTGGTAACATCTCGGGATACTCGGCGTTGGCACGCCTGCACTGGGATATGTTACATTTTGTGATCATAGTAGGCACTAATGATTATATATATATATATATATATATATATATATATATATATATATATATATATATATATATATATATATACTGTCTCGTAGACCTCCTCCTCGTTCCAAAGAAGGCCATCCTTTCCCTGCTCCTGCGCGGAGTGCAGCCTTGAAGATGCAGCAGCCTTGCATAAAAGTGGTCCTTGGATTGTATAAAAAATAATAATGATAATAATAATGATAATAATAATAATAATAATAATAATAATAATAATAATAATAATAATAATAATATCCCGAAGGGTATACGAGTCTGGACATAATCGTTGAGACACATGGTATTTCTTGGGATACATATTATGGAATTCACTTTGGGATATACTCCTATGGGATACAGGGGATACGTGCTTTTGGGATATCTCTCATGACATGTATTAGACGCAATTTGACGGGGCCTCAGTGGACACTTCTGGCGTGGATTAAGACACAGTATGTGGTGGGAGGGGCGTCAGGTATACTTAGTGCTCCAGGGATAAAGATAGATAGATACAGAGAGAGAGAGAGAGAGAGAGAGAGAGAGAGAGAGAGAGAGAGAGAGAGAGAGAGAGAGAGAGAGAGAGAGAGAGAGGTCTTCTTCATCATCCACTGGAAGTTTTTTTTTTTCTCATATACAAAAACCAATCAATAAAGATATCCAATGAAGCCATTACCAGGACGGCCAAGATCACGCACATGATGATGATGATAAAAAAAACTTTCCAAATTACCAAACTTTTCGAACCCCCGGCACGACGATAGAAATATAACACCTCTGCATCATATGACAGAACTCGGTGGATCAGCCCACGAGTCAATGCCCGAGAGATGCTGTTCTTCAAGTTCCCCCTAATTCTCGCAAGGCAACAGTCTGACATCCTCCCCCCCTTCCCCCACCCTCCAAACACACACACACACACACGCGCGCGCGCGCGCGCGCGCGCGTCTGCCGTCCAAGGCTACGAGAGGCCAGGGTATGAAATTATCGTGTGGAATATTTTTGTTTTTTTTTCTCCCTCATCTGGTGGTATTCAGGCCACTACGTCATATCATTACCGCGTGGCCGACGGCAACACGAGGGAGGGGCTTTGTGATGTGCTGTTCCCCCTCCCTCACTCCCTCCCTTCACCGCCAAGACTTGGGACTCTTTACTACCTTCCTACGTCCCTCCTAACAACTAAGACCCGACACCTTTTTTTTTTTTTCCAATTTTTTCTTAAAGGTAAGCTTCCACCTTGCCCCAAAATTCTTATTAGTTTATGATACGCTCGTTGTCTGTCTTGGACAATCATGTGTTTACCAAATGGCGTCCAAGCTACGTCTCTTCGTTGTATATCAGCTGACTTATATTTCTTTTTTTGTATCTCCCCTGATGATGTGATTATTACACGAAAGTGCATTTGGGAACTTATCGTGTTTCATTTCCCCGTGGACGCGTAGGAATATATATATATATATATATATATATATATATATATATATATATATATATATATATATATATATTATCCCTGGGGATAGGGGAGAAAGAATACTTCCCACGTATTCCCTGCGTGTCGTGGAAGGCGACTAAAACGGGAGGGAGCGGGGGGCTGGAAATCCTACCCTTTCGTTATTTTTTTTTTTTTAATTTTCCAAAAGAAGGAACACAGAAGGGGGCCAGATGAGGATATTCCCTCAAAGGCCCAGTCGTCTGTTCTTAACGCTACCTCGCTAACGCGGGAAATGGCGAATAGTTTGAAAGAAAGAAAAGAATATATATATATATATATATATATATATATATATATATATATATGTGTGTGTGTGTGTGTGTGTGTGTGTGTGTGTGTGTGTGTGCGTGCGTGCGTGCGTGCGTGCGTGCGTGCGTGCGTGCGTGCGTGCGTGCGTGCGTGCGTGCGCGTGTGTGTGTGTGTGTGTGTGTGTGTGTGTGTGTGTGTGTGTCATTTAAGGTTCTAGTCTTGGTGAGGACTTTTGTTCGAGGCTGAATCTCCAAACACTTCAGCAACACCAGCAGAAGGCCTCGTTCTGACGGAGGGCCACGATGTTCCTTCATAACCATCCGGGGATCAGCCAGGTAGTGACAGTGATGGTAGTTGTGGACACGCATCAACGAAGTCTGGACTACGTGAGTACATGCTGCCCTGGACTACACCAAGCAGCAGATGTGCCAAGACTCCACCAGACTCTGCCTCAAGGAGTGGGAGTCATGATAGACGGGGGTTGCCTGTATGACAGGCCGTGAGTTGCTTAGATGGTCTTTGTTGTCTAGACGATCTAGACGAACCTGTCTGCCTTGACAGAGTCTCTGTCTAAGGCCACACTAGTCCTAGCCATTATCAGACTTGATGGACTCCTCTCGAGTGTCCTAGTCTGACCGGAGTAACAGTGAACACTGAAAGAACGCCTCCAGTGCTCGCACAGACTTGAGTATTTGGACAGACCCTCACTGAGTGTCTGGAAGCACTTGAATGCTGCTTCTCCCTCTCTAAAGACAGCTCGACGCCTTCAGCTTTATGGCGGACCCTCTGGCCCGGCCTGGGCTGGGCTGGCGCCCCTCTTCGTCCTCCACACACACACACATACACACACACACACACACACCTTCCCCATCCCCTCGCTCCTGCAGCAGGGCTGACGTTCGTGCTTCCCTCCCAGCACTGCCGACCCCCACGCTCCATGTTGAATTATTGCCGCAACCCCTCAATCCCATCCACCCTTCCTCAACCCTACCCCAACCCATAACCAAGAGAGCTCTGCAACCCCAATCCGAACCTTCCACAACCTCACATCACACCTCAGGAAACTCTGGGGTTCTGGTGTTCTTCCTGTGTCCAATCAGTGCGTCTTTGATTTCCGCATACGCAATTAGTGTGCCAATTAATTTCCTCCAATGCTCACTTGAACTGCCACCACCTCCAATGTCACCTAGCGTGTCTACACCTCTCATGTCTACCTGAAGTGTCTGCACTTTTCGCGTCCTGCAGGATTGTCTGTTTCGCCCTTGTCCACTTGACATGTCTGTACGTTCCATGTCCACCTCACCTGTCTGTACCTTCCATGTCCACTTGGAGCGTCTGTAACCCCCAATATCCATCCAGTGTGTCCCTACATCTAGCGTCTGTAGTTTACACACCTGGTCTCACCATATAACTTTACACTCCCAAAATTTACTCCATCGAGTCCCTGTAACCGAGAGGGAAGTCTGTACCTCAGGAGTGTCCACTCCCTGTCTTCTCCCACTCAACATGTCCCCCGGTGAGTGTGTACCTCTTCCTGCCTGCCTTGTACGTCCGTAACTCCGTGTCCACCTGGTGTGTGGGGTGTTCGTAACTCCCTATGTCCAAGTGATGTATTTGCAAATGTGTTGTCTGTTCGCTCCCCAAACCCGTCTAATATGTGTGTGTGTAATCATGAATGGTTGTTCGATATGTCCGTCTATATTGTATGATGTGTCCACCTTTATTCACTTTGTATATTATATGATGTGTCCGTTTATATTTACCTAGTACAGAGTCTATATCCAGTTTGTATAGTCTGCATCACCTTGTATACAGTCTATATATCATCCTTTACAGAAATCTCTATATCCTCCTTTTATATATTCCCTATAGAAATATACACTGATATATTCCCTTTAACTATGCAGCCAGGGTTTGATATAGACTGTATCTCCTTTGCACCTATTGTTTCTTCTGTATTCCTCGGTCCACAATCATATGAAACTCTGAAGTCTCATTCAGTGAAATTATTCAGGAGAGACTTAACTCATTCGAGGTACCACACTCAACCCTGCGGTGTTGCTAGCTTCACTCCATGCACCCCTCCCATCTTGCCCTACCCAGCACCTCTTGTTTTCCTTTAATATAAAATCACATCACATATTTCATGAACATTGAAATATGACGAGGTAATGGCCAAAGGAAATAACCAAAGTTGTCTTTTTTTTTTAATGAATTTTGACCCACAGAGAAATGGATTCAACCCCACACACACACTTATAACACAGGGTATACAGAGAGGTATCCATATACAGACTGTAGGGAAGATTTTACCTTATATAATCCTTTAAAAGAATTTAGGAAAAATATCGAGAAAAAGGTTTGTGGGTGTAATGAACTAAGGCACACATGTACGTGGTCATCGAGTTTCCCAGTCAATCGTCTATGAAATGAAGGAATTGTGTATAACATTTGATTGTTAGAGAGGAGGAGGAGGAGGAGGAGGAGGAGGAGGAGAAGAAGCTCACTAAGAAAAAAAACTAGACGAGAAATATATTCCCTTAAACGTTAACCTCCTCTTCTTCAGAACGTTTGTGTGTTCGGAACGTTCTTCTGCCGCATCCTCTAGCCTCGACGGGCCAAACACAACGTTCCCTCACTCATGTCCCCCCACCTCCACCAACCACCACTGAGAGAACATAAACCTGCCAAAACTTTACCTGTAGGGAACATGTTCTGCCCCTGGAGACGTGGTGATGGTAGCTTGTCTGGTCATGGAAAAGCACCGAGGTGTAACACACACACACACACACACACACACACACACACACACACACATCCCCAACCTAAGCCAGGTACCCATTCATCGTGTGTGTGTGTGTGTGTGTGTGTGTGTGTGTGTGTGTGTGTGTGTGTGTGTGTGTGTGTGTGTGCCTCAGAACATTTCTCCAGACTGATCCGCAACATTTTCTCGTGGGACACAAAGTCTTTTGTTCTCCGAAGACGCACCAAACTTTAGTGTTTTCTCTACCTGCAAGGTGTACACCTAACTGACTTACCAGGTGGAAAATGATCCCCCATGGTTCCTGTCTTGACCACGAGTCTTGTAAGTCGTGGGTGCAACCTGGCCAGGCCAGGCCAGGTCTCCCCATCCATCCTCCTACTCTCCTGTTCATCTCTCTCTCTCGTTTCCTCTTTGCTCGTGTTTTATTCCTTTTTAACGCCTTATCTTCGTTTTTGTTCGTAAGCTGTTCTTCCCGATTCATCTTGATCATCATCATCATCATTCTCTCTCTCTCTCTCTCTCTCTCTCTCTCTCTCTCTCTCTCTCTCTCTCTCTCTCTCTCTCTCTCTCTCTCTCCTCCAGATAGCATGATCCGTTTCCTGCCCTCCCGTTCATATCAATTTCGAGAGAGGGCGATTCCCCCATGTCTCTTTGACCTCTTCCCAATCTCAATCATCCCATCACGGTGCCAGACAGACATACACACACACACACACACACACACACACACGTACATACAGACAGGCATAAAGGTGGACATCACACAGACGCTGATGAAGAGACAAGATATACTCTGATAGGAAAGCAACAATCATTAGCCGATCTTATGTTGCAATTATTGAGTAAAAATACAGAAAAAAAAACCAGATAAAACGAAATCGCAGAGGTGAATTAAAGTATAATAAAAAAAAACAGACTCATTAGACGAAGCGATAGAGACAGAAAGACGGACACGAAGACCAAACGGAGACAGCTACTCACACTGGGCAGCAAATGGACAGCCTACGAGTAACTATACAAACAGTGAGATTGATAAAGAGACGCAGATAGACAGGGAAACATACGAGAACACCTCAAACGGTCCGAAACGCTTCCAGCACCTAGCCATATACCACCAGAAACAGCCTGGGATGCACGGCAGAGAAGATTAAGAGCGCACTGGACAAATACCTAAAAAGTGTACCAGACTAAGCAGACTACGTGGGCCTGAGGGACTGTGCTATTTAGCTATAGCTCGGTCGACTCACTCACGAGCCGATCCAGCAGCCATGGCCCAGCCCTGCTGGCTGTGGGGAGTGAAAATCCTCCAAGACTCCACGAGACATCCACGAGGAGGTATTAATCACAGGTCTGGACTTCCCCTAACGACAGCTAATATGTCTTTAGAGTTTACTGTTCGTATTTTCTGTTGGTTGGCACAGACGGGCACCATCCACGCCTGGAATTGAACTCCAGCTGACTGTGGAACTACGTCGGGGATCACTTGGTTCCCATCCCTACCCCGAAAGACCACTTGCTCTCCTCCTCCTCTGTGTGTCTGTCTGTCTCTCTCTACAAAATCTCTTCGTAGTTACTCGTATACAATTCTCTCTCTCTCTCTCTCTCTCTCTCTCTCTCTCTCTCTCTCTCTCTCTCTCTCTCTCTCTCTCTCTCCGCCCTATGTCAGCCATCTTCTGTCTCTCCATTACTCCGTATCTCTCCATCTTATCTTCTTACCCTTCACTTTCCCCTCTTCCTTACCCCTCTCAATCCAATTCTTAATCTCTCCCTCCCACAACACACCTTCCCTTTCATATATCACTGCCTCCCCATGATATCCTAATGGCCCTTTTTACTCACGAGATGATATGACCTTAGCCCTGGCTTCCTCCGCCACTTCCCTGCACAACCCTTCTCTTGACGGCCTTCCACGGCCCTCCTGATATGCCCTCAATCACCATTTTAATGGTAGATGTATAAGGTCGCCAGACTCCTCTCTTCCTCACTGACCCGCGTCCCCTCGTTCCACAGCCAGTGGTTATGAGTCTGTTCTTGTGTGTGTGTGTGTGTGTGTGTGTGTGTGTGTGTGTGTGTGAGCGTAACCCTTTCAATCTTTACTTCATGGCCTCCTTAATATTAAGTATCATCTTCTTTTCCCCTTTCATCGTGTGACCTCAATCCTGCTCTCCTCTCCCTCCTCCTGCTTCTCCTCCTCCTCCTCCTTCCTCTCTCTCTCTCTCCCTCCGCTAATGCCCCTCCCGCCAGCTCCTGATAAAACAGGGGCGTCAGGCTCTCGCAGGACACATGAAGGCATCCCTAGCTTTATTACCACAATAAAATGAAGAGTGATGCCGTTCGAGCGAGGTATCCGGTTTCTTCCCAGTTCCTCCATCATCTGCCCTTTTTTTTTTTTTTTGAAGAAGCGAATCATTCTGGCAAGAAATGTTACTTGATGACGCTTCTTTAAACTGGCGAGATATTGTCTGTGTCTTTCTGATAGACAGACAGACAGAGAGATAAATATACATATATGTAGATTGATAGATATATATAATACAGACAGACAGATAGACTGACAGACAGATAAGATAGGAGATAGATAGATAGATAGATCGGCAGACAGACAGACAGGAGATAGACAGATATATAGATCGGTAGACAGATAGACAATAGGTTGTGAGTATCTACTGTACTATAATTTTCCTTCCAAGTCTTGTCTTTTCCTCGTATTCATCACTCCCAGGTCCCGCCCCACACACAACACGACGGCCACTGAGTCTATGCAACTTTCATCAGCGACTCTCTCATCTCGCTGGCAACGTCTCGATCTCCAATAACTCATGAACAAATCTCACTTGAAATCCTTTCGTATTTCTATCGTTTTGTTATGACAGCTGCATTTTGCACTTACCATTGAATGTTTTACAGCGTATCTTCGTAGTATTTTACAGTGATAAAATTCTTACCACATCCTTGACAGCCAAGTTACTGAATTGCAATAAGATATTTCCCCTAATATATTCTATTGATATCTAATATTCGATTTACCTCCGTATTTCCCAAGGCTCATTTTATGCTACATCCAAATTACGACCTTACTTCTGAGCTTGGTTTTCTTAAAGCTTCAATTGGAATGAAAAATGTCTAAAAATGTCACGTTAGAAAATCATCAGTGTGGCCACATGTGCCTTCATCAATGTCTCCCAACCATAGCGCCTCCTGATAATTTACCGAAATGTCGAGTAATCATAATTATCAAACGATAATCTCCTAGGAATGACATGATTATGACAGTGCTAATGATGTTTAATGCTCAAACATTTCAATAAACTTTAATATCCATAAATGATAACTAAACGTATCGTTTTGTTAATATCATTACTAAGACACAGACAATTATTATGAGTTATAATTCTAAAGACTTCCATGAGGCATTATACACATCACACAGCAATAAATCAAAAGGCGTAGTTATACAAAACATATATATATATATATATATATATATATATATATATATATATATATATATATATATATATATATATATATTATAATAAAGGAGTGTGTATGGTAATCATCCTGTGCCTAATTCTATCACTACACACAAATGGATGATGACAAAGGGTGTTAGTAACACTGTATGGCTTACCGAACGTAGATGGTGGGAATTTCCGGCTTACGTGGAGGATTTTCAGACTTACCTGAAAGAGAGGAGAAATAAGGTTATCATCATCATATTATGAAAACAGACATGAAAGCCATTAATATAAAATAAATTCACAACATATATCAAATAGCGACCTAGCTACGTCTCTTCGTTGTATATCAATTGACTGCTATATTCCTTTCTTGTATCTCCCCTGATGTGATCATTGCACGAAAGTGCACTTGGGAACTTATCGTGTTTCATTTTCCCGCGGACTCAGGAATATATATATATCATATATACATATATATATATATATATATATATATATATATATATATATATATATATATATATATATTATATATATATATATATATATATATATATATATATATATATATATATATATATATATATGAAATGGAAATGGCCCCGCCATACATGAAAAGTGTGGAGGGGTGGCGACTAGAATGGATGAAGGCAGCAAGTATGAATATGTACAGGTGTTTATATGTATATGTCTGTATATGTGTATGTATGTATATGTTGAAATGTATAGGTATGTATATGTGCGTGTGTGGGCGTTTATGAATATACATGTGTATGTGGGTGGGTTGGGCCATTCTTTCGTCTGTTTCTTTACGTTACCTCGCTAAAGCGGGAGACTGCGACTAAGTATAATAACAATAAAAAATAAATAATATATATATATATATATATATATATATATATATATATATATATATATATATATATATATATATATAAAATGGCACTTTATATCATTTGGAGAGACTTGTACATGCTGAAGGACCCACATGTGGTTGCAAATTATGAACCCGGGAGAGCGTTGGTCACATGGACATTCACTGGTACATAAATTCCATGAATATGGAAATAGCGTAACCAGAATGTTAAGCCAAGAGGAACCAGATATAGCACCAGTACCCACCCACCCACCTACCAACCTACCAACCCACCTATACCATGTAACTTATAGCAGGAACTGCTCGCACATTGGTCGAGGCTGCTCTGGGCTCCGGTTATCCTGAACGGGTTATGACATCTTATGATAACTAATGATATCTCGAGCTGGGGTAAGGTTGGAGAGATTGAGAGGATGGGAAGGTCGCTTTGAGGGAAGGACCCTTAACTAACTGATAACGACAGTACGACTCTTGAACACGAGTATGACCCTTGAGCATGACGACCGTTAAGACCCATGGCCACGACGGTATAAGGCCCCTGGGTAGTATGGCATGGTCCTTGACCAGACACGTCGTGTTCAGGGACGCGTTGACTCGTGCTCAAGGATCGTACCGTCGTGCTTAAGGATCGTACCTTCGTGTTCAAGGGTCGTAAAGTCCTGCTAAAATAAAATCGTACCGTCGTGATCAAAGATCGTAACATCGTCTTAAATACAATCGTACCGTCGTGCTCATGGGTCGTAACGTCCTGTTAAAATAAAATCGTACCGTCGTGCTCAAGGATCGTAAGGTGGTGCTCTAGGGTCGTATCGTCGCGCTCAAGAGTCGTACAATCGTGTGCTCAAGGGTCAGGGTCGCACTCTAGGGTTCATCACAGTTGCCACTGTAATATTACATAAAAATTCCCTACAGCTGAAAGGTCATTTAGTTTTCTGACCCCTACATACAGAAGTTGATCAGATGGCCTTTGACCTATACATCCAAATATGGAAAGTCGATATCATATATATTTTTACCTTCCTAGATGTGTGTGTGTGTGTGTGTGTGTGTGTGTGTGTGTGTGTGTGTGTGTGTGTGTGTGTGTGTGTGCGCGCGCGCGCGAAGTACTAGAACAAGGTCTTCCATATCTGCATGACGTTGAACTAAGCTTTCTTATGTATGTATGGTCACTGGTCAACGTCTGATGGGTGAGGGTGTCAAAGGAACTCCAGAACACATTCTCCATAGAGGCTCAGGTACATGACCTGGTCACACGTCTGCTGTGCACATGAGTCACCGTAGCCTATGTGAGCCAGTCCTTCAGCATCATCATCACTCAGAATGCTCCAGTAAGTCGGTACTGCCTCACCAACACTGATCCATAACGACAGACAAACATCTGGATAAACGTACACAAACGCTTGCAAAAACGAGCGCGCTTATATACACCGCACACAATCAGAAATAAACACACACACACACACACACACACACACACACACACACACAAAGCTATTCCGCAACAGACTAATTACTGCAGAACAATTGGCAGGCAACATGTAAAGGTAAGTTCCAACTCCAATTAAAACTGATGGCGTCCAGCTGGACCCTCAACACCCCAGCCCTCTCTGCCTACGGCTTCCCCTGCTCTGTCCTGCCCCTCAACACCCCTCCCCCACCTCTACCCAAGGCTCCTCCTGCCCTACCCTACAATCTCCCCGTTACCCATACCGTACCAAAGGAACGTTCCGTACCTCCCTCCACAATCACGTTCGAAAGTCGGGCGCATACCTTACCATACACCCGACCCCAGATTAGGGTGCCATCTACCGATGAGAAGCCAGACCGATGTCCACCATAACCTGTGTAGTTCCTCATAACAGATATCAGTAATGACACAAGTAACTTGGGGATTATGAACGCTTGGAACATGTTATTACAGAACCTAGCATACAATCTCATTCTTATGTGAGGATCAAATGCAATGCTCTAATGAGCTATATGAAAAACAATGAAAAAATAGCAACAATCAGTTCATAGGTATATGATAAGCAACAGGAGTGGGTGTACAAGTATGCATAACAATAATACTGCAATATATAACAATGGTGTGTTGTTTTATCAATTATCAAGTCAACACCTTTTATAACCGTCGTCTTTATAGCCCTTATTCTCATCCACTCGAAAAATCTTTGAACACCTTCAGGTTTTAAAAGATACCTGCAGGACGACGTAGGTTCTCGCACTATATATGGTTCCTTGTGATGTATGGTGAAAGGCGGGCGGATCGTGTCACAAACGAAACTGTCAGAGCGGAGAGTGGCAGCGAGTGAAGTCTGACTGTGAAAGCAGACTGGGGTGCGCTGAAATAGCTTGGACACGTGGACAGGGCGAGTGAGGAGACGGTGAAAAAGAATGTATGTGCTAGAATCAGAGGGAGCGAGAGGACGGAGGAAACTGACGAGACGTAGTGATGGAACTGGGTGAGCTATGGGGTACTGGAGTCTGAACACTAAAGTGACGAGATGTGTCATCTGGATAGAAAGAACTGGGGCGATTTGGTATATGGGGGGAGACGTGTTTTTAATGGGTTAGCACATACGAAGTGGGCAACGTAGACTATGAAGTAGCCTATGGGTCTTTGCCATAGATGGTATTTTCTGGTTTCGGTGTAAAGCATAAGGCAACTTAAGACTGGATGTGTGCAAATATGGGCGTTATCTTTGTTTCTGACGCAACCTCACTATGGTGTGAGTGATAATTAGTTAATATATTTCATCTATAATTAACTCGAGACCAGTTTTTGTGAAAGAGTCCTGGTGTTACCCACAAACTTTCTAGAGGCCCCTACAGGCCAAATGTGCGCCACTTCCAATGGCAGGAAAATGTAGACTCTTTTGGAGTGACAAATTCTTCGACAAGACTCGACTATCTATGATACAGCCTCGCTAAAGTCGACTTTTCCCCATACGTCCGTCAAGTCTCAGATGTGCAATCGTGGTGACGTGTGGTATGCTGGTGCATACTCACGGAGTCATAGACATTCAGTGTATGTGTCCGTTGTATGTGTGTGTGTGTGTGTGTGTGACTACAGCAAGAAAGCTATAAATACTTGACGAACTGGGTTAGTCACGATCCTAAATCATCATTCTTCCTCTCTCGACCACAGAGTGAAGTACTCCGTCTGAGTAAGTCCCCTCTCTCAACACCTGCACACTTTCATGACGTCAGTCCCAACAAACGTACGAGACTCGTTCAATATATCACAAATTATCATCCTGTAAAAAGAAAAAAAAAAAAGGGAGAAGGGGGTGGGGGTTATTTTGATGTTGGCTGAGCCAATGGGGGAAAAGATGCATTATCCTTCACTGAGCAGTAATGGGTGGGTTTGGGGTGGAGCCAACCGATCCATCCCTCTTGTTAGCCAATCAGCATCAGTTCTTTCCCCGTCCTGACAAATGAAACACTAGATTAACTTCCTTCCCTAAATTGCAATCACTCACTCGTGACGTACAAAGCCGTACGAACTTATCTAATCCCCGCATAAGAAAGTATGATTAATGTGATGATTAACACAAGCGGCGATCACTGTCCGTTGTATGATCGGTAGCGAGGTAGATGAAACTACTGGCCACAAACTGGAATTAAGGAGACGGTCCTAATGCCTTTCCACAAATATTTCGCCAACACGTCTAATCAAACAGAGCGGCTTCGGACACGAGTGAAAAATGGCCAGATCTACGTCATCAGTGGCCGATATTCTGATGGGGGTATTTTCGAAAAATCTTTGATACTGGAGTTTTAGCTCCATGGAAGTTGTAGCTCTCATAGTCTTTACATACATATATCAACCTTATAGATTTTCACAGCGTTTCCAAATAGCGACGCATGCACTCTACATTCAAACTTTCACCTGTGTGTTCATTTATACATTATATACATCTTTCCAACGACGTGTCTAATTAAAATATACAATTATTAAACGGATGGTATCTAACACGTATACTATACACTCACCTTTTACCTGTTTATTCATTTATACATTATGTATATTCTTTTTCAACGACTTGTCTAATTAAAATACAAAAACATTATACAAAAGGTGTTAAAAAAAACCTTCACAAGTACCCTTCACATGGCTTCACCATTGTATGACATAACCTAGTCTCACATTGTGTTTATTTACGTATGTACAGCTTCACCTCACCTCTCCCTTGAGCTTAATGAAGCCTCCTGTACACTCTCCTTAGTTCCTTGAGCGCGACGGTACGACCCTTGAAGACGATAGTACAGCAGCTGAGCATGGAGTCGTACCATCGTGTTCAGGGGTCGTACCATCGTGCTCAGGGGTCGTACCATCGTGCTCAGAGATCGTACCATCATGCTCAAGGGTCGTACCATCGTACTCAAGGGGTCGTACCATCGTGCTCAGAGATCGTACCATCGTGCTCAAGGGTCGTACCATCGTGCTCAAGGGGTCGTACCATCGTGCTCAAGGGGTCGTACCATCGTGCTCAGAGATCGTACCATCATGCTCAAGGGTCGTACCATCGTACTCAAGGGGTCGTACCATCGTGCTCAAGGGGTCGTACCATCGTGCTCAGAGATCGTACCATCATGCTCAAGGGTCGTACCATCGTACTCAAGGGGTCGTACCATCGTGCTCAAGGGGTCGTACCATCGTGATCAAGGGTCGTACCATCGTGATCAAGGGTCGTACCATCGTGATCAAGGGTCGTACCATCGTGATCAAGGGGTCGTACCATCGTGATCAAGGGTCGTACCATCATGCTCAGGGGTCGTACTGTCGGCTTCTGGAGGTTAGTTAGCTCAGCAACGTTCAGGCTACAGCCTGGCTGGCCCAGGCTTGTCACCCAGCTCATAATGCTCGGAAACCTCTTTCCTTCCTGCTTGACTCGCACACTAATTACATGTGAATTTCAACACAGCTCTCCATCTGCTCGACACTGACAGCGATCAAATAGTCTCCACACACACACACACACACACACACACACACACACACACACACACTTGACATGTTACGCAAGATGTCACAGGAAAAAGGTTAATTCTCTCATATACCTGAAATTCTAATACTTCTTTCCGCTTTCTGCATCTCGTCCGTAAAACTTCCCATATGAAAGACTATATGTAATGTATGTAATGATACTTATCCAACGATCCAATTTCGTAACAACTTATGTCATCATATAAGACCACAGGGGGTGTCTGTACAGAGACCCATTTTTGTGACCTGTGTCATCCTTCTGCGCTACCGCTCAAAGGTGGACTATAACTCAGCCGAGGTGACCGGCGCAAATCAAATCAATCATGGGAGTGGAGGAGAGCAAACCTCATCCCTGTCTATGAGAGATGCGACCTGGGAGGAGGAGGAGGACGTCGCACTGAACCACAGACCAGTCAACACTGATGCGAGTGTGGTGTGTGTAAAGCAAGACAGTCAGAGGACGTCATACGGAGGAGAAACTACATGGAACAACACGGTCACTGGGAAAGGCGGTCGAGTGTAACGAAACCTCTTTGGATTTCTACGAGAAGGTGAGCGAAGTCGTAGACTGAAGAGAAGTCTGGGTGGATTGTCTCTTTATCCAGACTGCCAAGGAAGCATTTGATACTATACCATATAGTGAGCTGGTAAAGGAGCTGTGTGTCTCCAGGGAGGATTAAGAGGGAAGACTTTAGATGGATGGAAGGCGTCTGAGGAACAGTCTTGTAGTGAGCTGAGGTCACTAGTGGCATACGGCAAAGGTTCTGTTATGAATGCATTTATAGAACACGATCAACGAAGCTGAGTTATGGAACTGTGGACAACATATGTTGCATAATACTAGAAGTGAAAGAGATGGGGCACCACGAGTGATGAACATCTTTATAGTACAGTACAAACAGGTAATTACAGACACACATATAGACTCTGATTTAAAAGTCACAGTTTTATGAATATCAAATATAAGGTTTCTAATCCTTAACAATAAAAAAAATAATGTTAGCTTCCTTTGAAGTACTTCAATCTAATCTACTATTTCCCTATAGCCTTCTAAATCGCTGTTCCTGATTCCTTCTTAACAATACACTTGAATGTCTCTCTCACACGACACTTCGAACTAAGTTATCCTTCTGCCAAACTTCTTTCAGAAGCTTCACTACTTCGTGAAGCTCTGTAGCTCATGAGGTCCACAGTTCCCTCGGGTCGTGGGTTGAGGAGTAATGCCTTGAATCAGAGATCACCGATGGCGTCTGTTCATCTCGAGTCACCAGGGCAGTGGCGGGGGATAATGGTGGCTCCACTGGCACCATCCCCTGAATGCCGATGACTCCTGCCTCAGGCAGCCAAACGCTCACGCCGTATTAATGCTCGAGATAAGTCGGGATTTTGCTTCGGTTGCTGACGCCGGGACGATGGCTCAGAGCCCCTGCAAATCAGAGTAGGAGATGAGGTGGAAAGGGATTTACGATATGAGTGGAGTGGGCAGGCGGTGGAAGGAAGAGCAAGCCGAGGGGTGGGAAGTAGGGGGGTAGAAAAAGAGACGAAGTTTTTGACAGAGTTCCAAGCGACAGAGAAAGTGTGTGTGTGTGTGTGTGCGTGTGAGCCAACCGGTGTTCACCGCATTTACAGCATAAAACCACTTGGTCCAAGCCACAGTTACAGGACTGGTGAGAGGATCATATGTCGTACCAGTTAACTAAATGTTATTTCAACCTCCATGACACATATGTACAGGTATGTGGACCTCCTGACAGCTGTGAGATTACGAGCCTGGGGGTTGCAATTCGTTAGCGTCAGAGGCTCGCTTGTTAAGATGGCTCCGCCACCCCGCTTATGAGCTAAGTGGACCGTATGAATGCAACTGTTGCCTCAACGACTGACTGACGGATCACGTGAGATGGCTTGCGTCAGGGGAGGAGATAACCTACACCACACCTTCAGACTGTAAACCTCTCGTGAGTGAACGTTGGGCAATAACAGTTTCCCCACGAGACGAGAGAGAGAGAGAGAGAGAGAGAGAGAGAGAGAGAGAGAGAGAGAGAGAGAGAGAGAGAGAGAGAAACACTCATAAAGTAACACAGGAATAGGAAAACAGTCTTAAGTTACCGTGTTCTCACTGTTCCCTTCTGACAGGAAATTTGCACTAGTGGACATACGTCATCCGACCTACATATATATATATATATATATATATATATATATATATATATATATATATATACACTGAAATATGTACCAGGATGTTTTTGAGAGCTGTTGCAACAGATCTAAATCCAAGAGAATAAAAATAATTCAAACCTGTCGAGACCCGGAAATACAGGGACGAGTCAGAGAACAAAAATATATGGAGGTCACTGGTCATACAAGGTCTACCTACATGCTTAATCCGCTTTCGGGTGTGTGTGCCTCAAACTCACACTCACGCACACATAAAAACGTACATTAAACACACACACACACACAGAGTAGACCTCCCTCCCTGCCCGTACAGTACAAGGAGGCAATCAAATACACAGTGTCAGTGTCCCCCCCTCAGGCCGCCTAGAGGTTAACATGACGTAAACTCTCTCTCTCTCTCTCTCTCTCTCTCTCTCTCTCTCTCTCTCTCTCTCTCTCTCTCTCTCTCTCTCGCTTGATACACTTGGATTACGCCCGACTGAACCTGCCACGTTCGCATGAGTGTGTCACCCTCCACTGAACCCTGACGGTGAGCGAGATGTATCCACACCAGATGATGCCGCTGTCACTAACCTAGCGAACGTCCAGCTCACTCAGCCTCTCGACGCGCCTGTGAGTGTGTTCGTTCGGAGCTGTGGTCGCCCCAGTGTAAACACCATGACATATTCTCCCGCCCTACGATCGTTGGGCGGTGTGATGCAGATGACCACAGCGACTCGATAACAATTTCTTCCGAGGGTCAGAGGGAGCGATGGCCTGACCGACCGACGTCCCTCGCCACAATCACCTTGTACCAACTGGTTCGCTCGTACAGATGCAAGAATTGTCCTACGCCTACAACTGTTAAATGTCGAGAACAATCCACGAACAGGCGCGTATCTACGCATGCAAATAGGTTCATTTTTCCAGTAGTTATGTGTACGTCAACTACTATATTACTGTCACGCAATCAAACGTGAAAGTATTCATCACTTGATGTTCATCATTAAATATATAATGTCAACACAATACTCCTGCCATTCCACTAATATGTAACTTTACATCACGTATACCGTCCAACGAAGCATCACTAAATGTATGATGTATAAATTATAAAACGTGCTCTGTCGAACTTCCTGTACTGTGTAGATACGCTTCACTCATGTGATTAACCAAAGCGTAGAAGTATCCAACTCTACTTTGATCTCAATCTCTTTTGTGATTAATCAACTGGATAGTATTATGATCCCACCCATTATGTAATTCCTCAATTGTGTATTTTCACCCAAATGGCTGCCTGAATTCAATAAACCGTTCTATATTTACTTATTCATTTCCACACGTTATGCAACGGATAAAGTCATATCTCCATTTACCTTTTGCTTTGTCGGTGATAATAAATGGAAACTATTTCCTTTTTTTTTCATCATGGACGATGCGATAAGTGCAGCAGTAATTCATCAGGATTTGAACCCATATGGATTATAGAAAATACGGATTACAGAACTTCCGGATTACGAAACAGGCACATTACGGAATAACCGGATTACGGAACGTCCGGATTAAACAACAACCGGATTAAGCAACAACCGGATTACGGAACATACGGATTATAGAACAATCGCGTCATACCGGAATCAGCTCCTGGGGTAAATGACAGGTTCACGGATAAGTGGATGATGATTGGTTAGCTGATTGGTGACTGGTTCATAGGTAACTGAAGACTAGACTGGTTCAGGAGTACCTAAAAGCTGACTGGTTCATGGGAGTGATCCAAAGAAAACAAATAAAAAAAAATCAATTCATGAATAATCTTTAAAAAGTAACTGATTCGTAAATAACTGGAAATGGAATAATTAGGGATCGTTGGCATCTGCCGGAATTGCAAATAACCGAAAAATTCTTGTTTCATGTAATGTGAGAGAGAGAGAGAGAGAGAGAGAGAGAGAGAGAGAGAGAGAGAGAGAGAGAGAGAGAGAGAGAGAGAGAGAGAGAGAGAATGTTCCTTCCCCGTATGCTCTCACGATAACAAATTCACTAAAAAAAAGTTCTTACACCCTAACAAAAGTGATGTAAAAAAAAAAAAAATGAAAGACTTCTGATCGAATGCGAGTAGCGTTACCATATTCTGCAAACCGGGCAAATACAGGAACCACAGCACTAGGTGCCAATGAAATTTAGACTAGCCAATCAGTCGAAGCTTTGCTGAGCTCATCAGACACACAGCCAAGGTAGGCATCCATTTACATCTGTTTCCTTAACGAGATCATTCAATCAGAAACGGACTCAAGACAGGGGAAGGTACAATGAACAGTCAATGGGGACAAGATCCAAAGGATGGAGAGGCTCAGGGAGGAAATAAGGAATGAACAGACCAAGAAAACAAGGCTGGAGATACTAACAGAAATGACTGAGACTGGATCATAGGTTAACACATACGGAGGAGGAGTTAAAGTAACTCCAAAATCAGATCATGAGGCGCGAAGAGCCATCAATGGGAGTGGAAAATAAGATATCTGAAGGACGTAACCAAAGGGCATGAACACAGGATCATTTCAGCTGAAGTTACTCAGCAGAAATGTCACCAGGGATAGGAAAAGATACAGCAATGATTGGATAGCAAATTAAGGTCAGAAGGGTCTATACTGGATGTTCTAGAGACTTCCTACAAATGAAATTGGAAACAACACAGACGAGAAAAACTAACAATATCGGTAGACGGTGAGGGACATTAGGATACAGATGGACACAGAGAATCAAGTCGAGCTGGGGTGACGAGAGAGAGAGAGAGAGAGAGAGAGAGAGAGAGAGAGAGAGAGAGAGAGAGAGAGAGAGAGAGAGAGAGAGAGCGAAGAATATAAATCAGGAAAAAAAAGAGGAGGGACGTCATACGAGACACGAGAAGGAAACAGCCCCGTCAGTGCCCCAGCGAGCACAGGAATGTTCAGTGATGGAAATGTCACACAGATGGACGGGTAGGAGAGCTGGAATTCAAGGATCGTATTAGGGAAAATGCACCTCATATTGTAGGAGGTGTGGAGACGAAAGAGTCCGGCGAGATAATCCCTCACTTATTCTGTCTAGAGGGACACATATGGTTGCTATGAGGGAAAGAGGAGAAAGAGGTGGAAGAGAATTGGCTATCATATTACGAGATGCCCTTAATTATTAGGAAATACTGGAAATATGACTCTTTCAAACATTTCAAACAAAAATGGAGAGATAAAATGTAGGAAAGTGCATAGTAGTTTCTAATATATAACCCTACGACGAATTCTAGCGAAAGAGAACAAATCTATATGATAACAATGATGGAACAATCAGGATGGCACATGAAGCAGTATAATATGCAGTTCTCAGAGATGATCAAGTACTCGAGATGGAGGATTTCAATTATAGAGAGAGAAACGGTGCAAACTTGGATTCAAGAGAGAGTCATGGGAACAAAGGTTCTCTGTGTATATACAGACGAAAATTTCTTATATTAGCATGGCAGTGACCACACAAGGATGAGGGAGACAAATACACCAGCATTACTAATCCTATGTTCACACATCGTTGCACCAAAACTAAGAATACCGTATATTATACACCTACTGGAGATAGTGATCATGTTCTGTTTCAGCTTATTTACGAGGCAAACAAGGATGCAGGAAGAACAGAGATGAGAACAGACTCAAAGACAAGATATAATCGTGGAAACTACACAAAGCTCGATAATTGCTATAATAACATAAACTAAAAATGGAGTTTAGTTGCCTCGAACAGAGAACTGTGTTTGAAGGTTCTGTAAAGTTTACACTGGAGTGATAACATGGGTACCTTTCGCCTTAAATATAGAGGAGAGGTTAAGAAAGAGGGAGGAGAGGTTCGATAAAGATTAACGAAATGTGTAAATATGTACCTACACAATTTAAGGGAAGAATGCAATACACTGAACTATCAGAACGTGAATGTATGCACAACAAGGAGGTTCAACATGTATAGACACGAGTGTAAAACTCTCTTCCTGTAGAGTACAAATATGTGATTTCATACACACAGCATACGCAACAGTGTCCCCGCGGGCGCTGCAGTTAATGTAACGGTACTCAAAAGGACCATGGGTGAGACCTGTTCACTCCTGTGATACAGCACCTGTTACCTGAAGAACCCAACTGTATACGGGTCTGATGTCATCACGTGAACTGGGAGAGACGATACGAGACTAAGCCAATAAGACCAGCTCCAGCTGCCTCCCTCCAACACCAGTATGACCAGCTCTAGCTGCCTCCCTCCAACACCAGTATGACCAGCTTCAGCTGCCTCCATCCAACACCAGTATGACCAGCTTCAGCTGCCTCCCTCCAACATCAGTATGACCAGCTTCAGCTGCCTCCCTCCAACATCAATATGACAAGCTTCAGCTGCCTCCCTCCAACACCAGTATGACCAGCTTCAGCTGCCTCCCTCCAACATCAGTATGACCAGCTTCAGCTGCCTCCCTCCAACACCAGTATGACCAGCCCCAGCTGCCTCCCTCCAACACCAGTATGACCAGCTTCAGCTGCCTCCCTCCAACACCAGTATGACCAGCTTCAGCTGCCTCCATCCAACACCAGTATGACCAGCTTCAGCTGCCTCCCTCCAACATCAGTATGACCAGCTTCAGCTGCCTCCCTCCAACATCAATATGACAAGCTTCAGCTGCCTCCCTCCAACACCAGTATGACCAGCTTCAGCTGCCTCCCTCCAACATCAGTATGACCAGCTTCAGCTGCCTCCCTCCAACACCAGTATGACCAGCTTCAGCTGCCTCCATCCAACACCAGTATGACCAGCTTCAGCTGCCTCCCTCCAACATCAGTATGACCAGCTTCAGCTGCCTCCTTCCAACACCAGTATGACCAGCTTCAGCTGCCTCCATCCTTTTCTCTTATATTCCTTACTGTATAAATTCTAACTAAACGTCCTTCCCTCTTTCTCCTGTTCCTCTTCCTTCCTCCTCTCGTTTGTCTCTGTTGTCCCTCAGACGTCCACACAAGTGTCCCCTGCCCCACATTTGTGTCCCTGCAAGACCTTCCTCTCTCTCTCTCTCTGCCAGCCCCTGCCACTCACGCACCAGCCCGCACCCACCCACCCCAGGCCACCAGGCTGCCGACGCCAGAGATCGGGGGAAATGGCTGCGACAATTTTCCTCAAATTTCGTGGTTGTTTCATTGATTCGCCACAAGCTTAATGGTGGGAAATGCCACGGTGGGAGGGAGGGTTGGTGAGGGAGGAGGCCGTGCCGGGAGAACAGCCTAGCCTTGTGTTGCTCAATACACAAAGAAAATGGGAGTGCTGCCTGCTGCATGTGTGTTTAAGGCTGGAGTTACACTATAAATACTTGTGCTATTTATGGAGCTAGTTAAATGGAAGCAGCCGAGAATGGCTGCATATATATATATATATATATATATATATATATATATATATATATATATATATATATATATACACAACAAACTCCAAAGGAGTCCATCATTTCCATGCTAAGTGAAGGTAGCACAGCCATAAAGCTGTAGAAGCAGTAGTATTTACTCCTACTATTGCTATAATAATGTCTTAAATATCTAACTGCTCATTCCCTGTGTCGCCTTTCAGCTGTGGGTTTCAGAATCTTTATCATAAATCAAGGGAAAGACAGTTAACGATAGTTTTCGTCGACGTCACAAAGTATTACCGATAATCCCGTCTCTGCCTTGCCAAATATGCGTCAGACGGCGTGGAAGGAGAGGGGGCCACGCGCAGCATCATACCTTGCTACACAGAGGGGAAAACACACACCTGTGTCCGCTCTGATATTGTCCAGTTATTGGAGAGGGAAGCTCGCCTCCTGCTGCCCTTATCACCCGGCTATATCGGGCGCTGTTTACACCAGGTACCTGTCTATGTGGGGGCACCTATCTAAGATGGACAACCGCTTATGACTCTTCTTCCTCTCCAGTCAGTCCCCTCACGTAATAGGTCGCCTACCAAGCCAACAGTGACCCATGCAGGGCAGGGAGCCAGGCGCAGCAGTAATCCATGCAGGGCAGGGAGCCAGGCGCAGCAGTAAGCCATGCACAGCTCGTATAATATTCACGGCTTAATACTGACCTCCACAGAAGACCAGGGAGGGTCGCTAGGTCCGACGAGGCAACTTGACGGAGAAGTTTAATTTACCGACAATTATTATCGCGTCTCTTCACGACGGTGCCACCCTTGAACATGACGCTACGACCCTTGAGCACGACGGCGCCACCCTTGAACATGACGCTACGACCCTTGAGCACGACGGCGCCACCCTTGAACATGACGCTACGACCCTTGAGCACGACGGCGCCACCCTTGAACATGACTCTACGATATCTAAACATCAGCTCAACGCCATCAAAGTATATAAACTATATAAATCCTGCAAGATGGAAGGTAAGATGACAGTATAAACAGTTTTCATTTATATATATATATATATTTTATCCCTGGGATAGGGAAGAAAGAATACTTCTCACGTATTCCGTGCGTGTCGTAAAAGGCGACTAAAAGGGGAGGGAGCGGGGGGGGGCTGGAAATCCTCCCCTCTCGTTTTTTTCTTTTTTTTTCCCAAAAGAAGGAACAGAGAAGGGGGCCAGGTGAGGATGTTCCCTCAGAGGCCCAGTCCTCTGTTCTTAACGCTACCTCGCTAACGCGGGAAATGGCAAATAGTTTGAAAGAAAGAAAAAAAAAAAAAATATATATATATATATATATATATATATATATATATACATATATATATATATATATATATATATATATATATATATATATATATATATATATATATATATATATACGTATCCAAGAACGTACATTAACATCATCTATATACCAGAACACAGAAAATGTGCACATGAACACTGCAGTACACAAAGATATCTTCAGAACATAAGTTATGCGCTCATACCGAGCGATATTCAGCGGCTAATGTGCAATGATGAGGGATGGGGGACGTGTCGACCAGAGCCAAGTTGCTGTTCATTTCAATTGCAAATTGACTGTTGAATGACGACGGTTGTATTGAGGAACTAACTGGCTGGATGGGTTGGGGGAGGAAGACATGAATAATGATCGCCTCGCTCAGGAACTAGGGAAACTACAAAGCGGGTTCATCAGGAGTAGGATGAGGATCAAGAATTAAGTATGGTACCCAAATACAGGAACTAGTGACCAAATGACCGTGAAACGTACCTCACATTTTCTATTTTGTCTTCGACGCATCAGCGTGACCTTATCATTGTGGGGGCGCCAGGGTGGGTGGGTGGAGGGGGGACTGATCTAGGAGTGGCCATGGGTTACTTGACATACATTTCTGCACGACACACTAACACGGCCCACCGGTACGGTAAGGAATATATGGACATGTAACAACACAATATCTGGAGTCTATATTTCACATCTTTATAGGAAGAAAATGTGTGTGTGTGTCTGAGAGAGAGAGAGAGAGAGAGAGAGAGAGAGAGAGAGAGAGAGAGAGAGAGAGAGAGAGAGAGAGAGAATCACTATTTATATACTGTTTTATACACTCGTGTTGCACCATCTCTTAACCTTGTACATATAACCAGTAAATTAAAAATATACCTCATTACGTGGGCGTGTGATAACATACGAACTGATTATACACACATCTCTCAATATACTAAAACGACACCTATTTACTCTCCCTACACAGTCATTAATGGGGGAAAAAAAATAAACCAATGACAATTCCAAATTCCTAAACTCCTTATCTAATACTCATACTTCAAAAAAAAAAGAAATATATATGTGTATATATATATATATATATATATATATATATATATATATATATATATATATATATATATATATATATATATATATTCACTACCACACACACAGTTTTCGATTTCTCTTTCTAGGTCATCATCCATCACTCGTGTACTACAAGGGCGGCACAACAGCTCCTGTTACTGTCAGCAGAGTCATGAGAAAAACATACCAAGATGCTGTGTAGCGGTTGTGTGTTCTTGCCCCAGTGGGCGGCGGGGAGGTAGTGTAACAGAAATAAGTATTGACTGTATCATAGGTTAGGGCCAACCGGCAAGCCAAGCCAGGCGAGTCACGGTGACATTCTACCAGAAGGACAGATCGGGAAAGCCTGTAAAATTATTTAACCGAGTGATCCAAGAGCAGGAGAGACGAGGAAAGATCATCACGAGTTATTTTTCTGAGTGATCCAAGAGAAGGAGAGGGAGGAGGAGGAGGAGGAGGAGGAGGAGGAGGAGGAGGAGGAGGAGAAGGAGGAGGAGGAGGAGGGGGAGGGTTAGAATTATCTTCTCGACTCGATCCAAGTAGAATGAGGAGACTAAGATCCCCTTGATGGGTCAGTCCACTGATCCGAGGGAGTGAGACATCGGGAACGACCAAGAGAGAGAGAGAGAGAGAGAGAGAGAGAGAGAGAGAGAGAGAGGAGAGAGAATCTGAAACACCTTCTTTATTCAAGGACTAATCAGCAGTCACCTTCACAAACACAAAAAATACAGACAACAACAACAACGACGACACCATTGAGGCCAGATGGAGCGAGATGAACTCAGCTTACGACGAAATAACTTGAGATAAATTTCTATAAAAAAAAAATGACGATATTCTCGACCATCGCCACTGCGGGCAGTGTCGCTACTGATCATATCACTGTTCACATGACATTAAAACATCACTTCGTTGACTCCTGGGTCGTCTACATCAGAGAAACAGGAAGACCCTCACGATCTCTCCTGAACACTGCCACGCAAAGCTGTACGCCCACGCCCACGCCCTCCTACACCGGGTGACTGCACGCCCACGCCCTCAGCTGCGTGGATACATCAGGCGGCTGGTGGCCACCGTGAACAGTATCTGCAGCTCAGCGACCCACCCTGGCTAAGGGAGGCGAACAGGTGATTTATGTTGAACATGAGGCTTGGCTGGGTGGGTGGAGGAGGGTCCCTGGGCTGGCACCACCACCGCCACCTCCAGAGCAACACGGCCGGACGCCAAGAAAAGTAGAGCATCGCCACGGACGCGCGAGGCAAGAGGAACCGTGGCTCCTTGAGGAGCGAAATCAGATGATGCATACATAGCGGCGTCGTTACATGAATATTACTTAAACTCCTTGAAGAATGAGGATACGACCCTCGAGCACGGCGGAAGGACGACCCTTCTGCACGACGCTTCGACCCTTGAGTACAATGATACGATCACTGACCATGATGGCACGACCTTTGGGAATGATGGCTAGGCCTTTGACCCGACCCTTGATGGTCAAGTCAAAGGCTAGGCCATTATACCCAAAGGTCGTACCGTCGTGTTCAAAAGTCTTAGCATTATGCTGTACCCAAGAACTGTATAGCGGTTATCAAGGGTCGTACCGTCGTGTTCAAGGGACGTATCGTCCTCCTCAAGATGAGAGAATGAATTCGAACGATGTGGTATACGGGGGTCGACGTGCTGTTAATGGACTGAACCACGGCATGTGAAACATCCGGGGTAAACCATGGAAAGGTCTGTGGGGCCTGGATGAGGATAGGGAGCTGTGGTTTCAGTGCATTACACATGACAGCTGGAGAATGGATGCGAGCGGATGTGGCCTTTCTTCGTCTCTTCCTGACGCTGATCACTGCCAGGGGGTACTCGACTGGGGAACTTCTTTTCCTGGTCGATCAATCAAGATGAAGCCTTCACGCTTTGGAAAAAATCGCCCTCACAGTTGTCAATTAGTGTGCATCAGCCTGGAGGTCTGGTCTTAGCAATCAGCAGAAATTCATTCACAGTTTTAAGAATTAAGGTTTTTGTTCAGTGCCATTTCGTGGCCATTTGATGTAACAATGGCTTGGGATAAACTGAGCAGTGATTTATGCTGTTCATTACTGCCTCCCTGTGGATTAATGACCTCAAATTGTTTCTTCGCTTTTTTTTAAAAGCGACATAATACAGTGCGGAAATTAGCTTACAGGAGAATCTAATTGTCGTTTACTATTTATATATCTAAACAGATATGAGTGGAATATAGAGTTTTTGTGTACCGAATGAAGTCGTGAAGTGCAAAACCCCACTAACAAACATGCAATATGGCCTGCATCACAACATAAACGTACAGAACACAGACACTGTGGCATATATCATCATCATCATCATCATCACACACACACTATGTAATCTGTCGTCACAGCTCATCTAGGTATATGGATAGGGAAACAGTACACAAACTATCCACAACGTATTTCAGGCCATAACTCGAGTACATTTCACAAGTTTGGTCCTCGCACACAACAAGCATGAGCAAATAAGAGAGAGAGAGAGAGAGAGAGAGAGAGAGAGAGAGAGAGAGAGAGAGAGAGAGAGAGAGAGAGAGAGAGAGAGAGAGAGAGAGAGAGAGAGGAGGGTCGAGGAAGGCAATAAAGATTGTCGCAGACTGAAGGGCTGAGGTACAGCGGGAGGTCAAGAGGCCACTTACATGCCTACCACAAAAGTGAGAAGAGTAAAGCGTGACTTGATCACAACCTTCAATTTTCTAAGCCATTCTGATGATGGCGACAGTGAACAGGTCTGTGACAACGGTGGGACAGAACAACCAAAAGCCATGATAAGAAATCAAACAAGAAACTCGTTAAAAAAAAAAAAATGTCAAGAAGCAAGGATACGGTGAATACAGACAGAAAGTTGCATGAAGATGGAGAAAAATCAAAGAGTTCGGGGTTCCACCAGTGCTGCAAGACTCCCTCCCCCTCCTGTACAAACAGGTAATTAAGAGAGCCTGTTCCGTGACTGACACACACACTGCCACTCCTCATAAAGTCAAGACCAGACAGTCTACTCCTACGGTTTGTTTACGCTCGACACAACCGAGTCTCCCAGAGTTTGTTTACATAACTGGCGTTTGTGGACTACTTCCTCCGGAGGCTGGGGCCGACCACTCAACCCAGGCCCCGGCGAGCCCAGCACCTCTACCCTATTATCCACAACGTCTTCGTTTCCCTTGTTACATAACGTCCGTCTATACATCTCTGGAACCCATTTCCCCGAGTGTCGTATTCCTCTTAATTACCCTCCCCGCTGGTAAACCCGACTCGCTCGCCTCTCCACACACGCCATTATTAACCTCCGTTGCTCACGAGGTTTTGGCTCCACACTTCATGGGTTATTATGGATACTCCTATGTCTTCCTTCCTCGCTGATAATAATGTTGACTACCTTTACTGACAGTCCTGGCGACAGACTCTCTCTCTCTCTCTCTCTCTCTCTCTCTCTCTCTCTCTCTCTCTCTCTCTCTCTCTCTCTCTCTCTCTCATCACCGCTTCCTCTCCTCCGTCGCCGACCTAATGTACAACAGTAGGTCTAGCTTGGTTGATCTACTTCATCTTCAACTTTATCTTCCACTGGCATGTCTTACCTCCTCACCGGTACCAAGAACAGGCTCTACCCTGTTAGCTCTGAGCATCAAATCATCATGATAGTTACTGTACCTCCAACAGTCTTATACCTAGTGGCTCCAGCAAACAACTACTATGACAGGTACTATACCAGAACTAGACATTGTGGTGCTGTAAACACCCGGGGGACTGCAGTGGACTACAGATACGTCCGTACTCAACTCTACGACAGCATAGTGTGAGGTATGTGATGTGCCATACCAGTGCACACCACAACACTTCATATAATGCAGCTTCCTGTAGCATCGATGTGAGGCATCCGGGTATGTGCAGTGAGGGAGGATGAAGGGAGGATTGCTGGGTTGGAGGCTGGGGATTAAATGAGCAAAAAGAGTCTATCTTTCCAAGATGGTCAATTTGAAGGGTGTTCTTCAGATGGGAGATGGAGTAGCGGGCGACCTGTGTGTTGCAACTACTTACGAACGAGAAGTCGAACCCTTGACACGGATTGTGACACTAGTTCTCGTATGGTGGCTTGGCCTCTGACCTGACCCCTTAAGGGTAGCAGGCTGTAATTCGCTGGGTGACTGAGGATACAAAGCAGCTGGGCAGAGAGAGAGAGAGAGAGAGAGAGAGAGAGAGAGAGAGAGAGAGAGAGAGAGAGAGAGAGAGAGAGAGAGAGAGAGAGTTCAAAGGCAGTCTCGACTTTAATCGAAACGGTCTGAAAGAGCCTCGACTCATCAGGCAATGAGCACCCAATCCCCACTTTCCTGCACAATTACCACAAACCCATTTTCTCTGATCATCTCCTGGATCGAAATAGTGCAAACACAGACAAAATACCTCCCACAGCTCAAGCAAAACAACTCAACCACAAAAATGTTGGCCTTTATTTCTTAACAGACTTCCAAAGGTTCAACCTGGCACGGTGGACGAGCATGGCTTCTCTTCTATCCCACGCCGCCGGCCCAGGGTCGCTTGGGGTCGTCAATATCCACCTTCCATGACCTTTCGGTGATGTGACGGCGCATAATTAACCCCTCCGGCAGGAGGGTGCGACTTTTCAGCACGGCGTTGCGACCACCGCTGAGCCCAGCGCGCGTTGCGACCACCGCTGAGCCCAGCGCGCGTTGCGATCCTCTGAACACGGCGTTGCTACTCTGATGGCCTGGTTTTTGACCTGATCCATATCGGTGAGGTCAAACGGCTGGCCATCATAGCTCAGAGCAGCATCCTCGTACTCAAAGGTCGTATCGTCGTGCTCAAAGGTCGTATCGTCGTGCTAAAGGGTCACACCGTCGTGCTCAAGGGTCGTAACGTCGTGCTTAAGGGTAGTACCGCCGTGCTCAATGATCGTACCGTCGTGCTTAAGGGTCGTACCGTCGTGCTTAGGGGCGTATCGTCGTGCTCAAGGGTCGTACCGTCGTGCTTAATGGTCGTACCGTCGTGCTTAGGGGGCGTATCGTCGTGCTCAGGGGTCGTACCCTCGTGCTGAAGGGGCCATAATAACCAGTAACTGTCATTAACTCCACAGTAACGAATAACTGCCAATGGACTCACTAATTAAAGCGTTAAAACAAATTATCCTAAAGTAGCAGTAATTACTCTGCCTTGATTATGAGATATAAATCAATCGACGGAAAAATATACATATTACCATTTTTTTTCCTCTTTTGTAATTACAGCCAAATTAAAAGGTCAAGCACGCACTTCCTAAATCCATTAATGAATAAAATACCCATTAATCACCTCATCATTAAAATGTGAAGGAAATGAGGAAAAAAATTTTACATTTCCGATACACCAGAATGACAAACAGGACAATAATACACACGAGGTAAATGTTGACAGAAGATATGATGACAGCAAGCCACACACTGGAAGCAATCATCACTTGAGGAGCCCACCCAGAGTGGTTTAGTCAGCTCGAGGTTGGGGAGCGGACCTTCCACCGCCCCTACCCCCTCATTCCCCATCAAGGGGAGAAGGTCGCCAGCTCTCCCGACTCTGGAGGGGGACTCGCTGGTGTCCCCAGTTCCCCCATCCCCCAGAGAGGACTCGTTGGTGTCATGGATTACTGGATGTGTGTGTGTGTGTGTGTGTGTGTGTGTGTGTGTGTGTGTGTGTGTGTGTGTGTGTGTGTGTCACCCGAACATTCTCCGAACTCCTGTTTCCCCCAACGCCGCGGCCTTCTTCTCACAACCTCATCGTCCCCAGTGACTGACCACCACACCTGGAGTTCGAACTCTACCGTGTACCATGCACGTCTGAGGAACTCCAGACCGTGACGCAGCACGGAAAGTTTGCGAGGTGAGGGGGAAGGGATTTGTTCAGACCCCTTACCAAAATGAATATTACGAACTGCACGACTTTTAAATGTCCAAAAAGAGAACCCCACAACCTTGTTGACCTAATAAGGTTTTTCGCTATATACACCACAACACTGTTAACGTAGTGGCTGACGTCTTATGAACTCCGTTCAGGGTGGAACACCTGATGGGAGACGACCTTTACTATCCTTCACAGAAAAAAAGAACAGTGAAGATGAGGGACAGATATGACGGCAGGCAGGCGAGTCTCAGCGTCTGTGTTCAGCTGGGCGGGTGAGAGCGAGGCAGGGAGGGAGGGAGGGAGGGAGGGAGAGAGGCGGTGAAAGATCATTGGAAGGTCACGGTAAATAAACGCCCAAGGGCGACGACTCCAACTCCAACCCCCTCGGTCACAGCCGTCGCTCGCCCTACCACCACCGCTGATGACGGACGACGAGTAGGTGGTGCACGTCGGAGCAAAAGGCCGGGATACCCGCACGCCAGACGCCCTACAGAACAGTGAGTCACGGGGAAGGAGAAGAGCGAGAATCTCACTGTCAACAACTGTGATAACAATCAGCAGTCAACAGTGACTGACTGAATCTACTGTTTTAGTAATTGTTATTGATGAAACTGTCACTGAAGACGAACTTGGATGATGAACGTGTTACGAATGATTATAAACCGACATGGATTTGCCTCCTGGGTGGGAACTGCAGCGTGTTTTAATTGGTTGTTGACATGAAACAACGAGAGCGGAACACTGTAGCTATTAACCATAAGGTCACTGGCCATCGACCTAATTCAAAAACGGTATCTATTTGTAACTTAGATAAGTCAAGTCACTCGTAAAAGAAACTATATTTTTTGTTACGAAAAAACAAAGAAGAGTTTAGAGTCTGGTTGTTCACTAGATAAGGGAAAAAAAAAAGCTCTTTTATGAGCTTAGGTTGTTGAGGACTGTGTAGGTATAACCCAGAATGATGTAGTAATTCAGCTAAAGAAACTCTATCATGGTTCATGAAGACACGAGATCGAGGTTTCTCACGTGAGGAAAGTGGTTCGTGCTGTCACACCTGGAGCTGACAGTATTAGCTTTTGTGACACACTTAACTCTACAACAGTCACGCCAGAGCAACACCAGCCCTAATGGCGAACTGTAGCATTAATCAGCCTGAGCTGCGGATATGAAACGAAGGATATGAGAATAGGTATTACGATGTGAGGAAGTATTCAGGGCGCGAGTATTCAGATGTGAGGAAGTATTCAGGGAGCGAGTATTCAGATGTGAGGAAGTATTCAGGGCGCGAGTATTCAGATGTGAGGAAGTATTCAGGGCGTGAATATTCAGATGTGAGGAAGTATTCAGGGCGTGAGTATTCAGATGTGAGGAAGTATTCAGGGCGTGAATATTCAGATATGAGGAACTATTCAGGGCGTGAGTATTCAGATGTGAGGAAGTATTCAGGGCGCGAGTATTCAGATATGAGGAACTATTCAGGGCGTGAGTATTCAGATGTGAGGAAGTATTCAGGGCGTGAATATTCAGATGTAAGGAAGTATTCAGTGTGTGAGTTGTGTATGAGTGTCTGCCTCATTCGTGGACTCCTTACCCCAAAAACTGTAACCATCCTGTATAACCTCCATTACTAATATCAACACCACCATTCATTCCCTCCTCCAACACTTCACTCAACGCCACCACTACCGTTCATTCACTCCTCCATCGCTTCATTCACCAGTAACAACTAAGATTCATTCTTTCTTCCATCACTTTACTCACCACCACCACTACCGTGCATTCACTCTTCCACCGCTTCGTTCACCTCCATCACTTCACTCACCACCACCACTACCGTGCATTCACTCCTCCACCGCTTCGTTCACCTCCATCACTAAAGACTCGTTATTCCCTCCATCGCCTCACTACCATCGGTGCAGCGTCATCGTGTGAGTAATCTATATATTTTACCCATCAGGTGGCCGCTTCGGAGGTTCCTTCCTTGTGTAAGCGTGGACGACGAACCAAAGGAACACTAGGTTCGTCGCTGGTTCGCAGTGGAACACTGGTTTGTTGCTTTCATATCAGTTCGAGTCTAAAATTGAAATATCATATATATATATATATATATATATATATATATATATATATATATATATATATATATATATACAGTCTTTGTGTATCAATCTATTTCTACGTATAGCTACATGTCCATACCTTCACACAAACCTACATACGTAGTGAAGCAGAATTCTACACTACAGACACACCGACCCAGTTTCTCATTCACACACACACTGAGGATTTCAAGTCAGCCAACAGAGACGAACCCTTACGCCTCGTATCTTTACAAGACGCTGGAAATGCGACTTTCATGTCCTCTTTCTTCAGTCCTACCGCATCTGGGTGTCCAGGGGAGAAGTAATCTTATATATGCTCATGCTACATCTATCCATACGTCTCTCTATGAGGATAGGAGGGTGGTTATTCATCTATCTACCTACTTATATGTCTTTCTATCTATCCCTGAAAGTAGACTATTGCTCTAATTAGACTTCTACGTCAATTGCCTTTATGTAGAAGCCGAAATATACACAAATGGAATAACAGAGAAGGAGACTGTGAATGAATGTATATATATATATATATATATATATATATATATATATATATATATATATATATATATATAGACAAATATGTGGACTGGGATGGGGAGTAAACACAAGAAGACATTCTGAGTTTAATTCTTGTAACGTGTCGTATTGCACAGAAACCTTCCTCAGAGAATCCCACAAGAGTGTGCTACCTCGCCGGACGCCCTTCCGCGTTCCTTTTCCTCGGCCGGACGTGTTCCACATTTCTCTGACGTGTTCCCCTATTTTCCGTGACCGCCCATTTAACTCCCCCCCCCCCCCCCCCCGCTAGTCCGGTCCTAAATATAAAGCCCTCGTGACTGTTTATCAATTCAAACACGCATATGTAAGCAGTTTGCTTTTCTTACCTGCATGCTCACTCCTTCATGCACTATATTCGGCCCTTAACACACTGGTAGGAGGAGGAGGAGGAGGAGGAGGAGGAGGAGGGGGAGGAGGAGGAGGAGGCAGTACTTGCCTATCCTGACGTAAAACGCCTTTATGTTCGCTGATCCTTTTGGCAGTATCTCGCCCTGTATCCCTACAGTATGTGAAGGGAAGGAACATCCAAGACATGGTATACTGTATATCATTCTATCCTAGTTGATCCTCTTTCCCCCACTTCTTGTTTACAACACATCCCTTATCTTAATCGCTAGTGATGTAGCAACCTTTATCTCCAGCTTCTGTCAGTACCTATCCACATCCAAGGCCTTCCTTGGATAGAGGACGGTTATATATATATATATATATATATATATATTTCTTATTTTCTTCTGTGCTCTTCTCGAAATTCCCCTCAGTGTCTTTCCATTTAGCTATTGGTCTTCTCGTGTTTCATTAAGAGTTCTTCAGGGCAACGTAATTTCTTGAACGCTTCAATGATATATCCAATCTCCTCCTCCGAATATTCATCACTGCATATTCGCATTGCTCTCAAGAACCCAGCACTCACTCCAGATTCTGGTCTCTCGTTGTGGATACAGAAAACGGGATTAAACATCGCATCAACGTCAGGGATGAAGACAGGGGACGTGTTGAAAACAAAAAAGGGGGAAAAAATATCTATAGAAACGCATCATGGAAATCAGATGCGTTTGCGGTCCACATAGACAAGTACAGACACCTACCAAAGTGGCAAGAGGCAAAATATATTGTGCATTGGGACTGAGCAAGTAAGAAAAGCTGTGGAAGCTGCCTACATAATGCGCGGATGAAGTAAAAAATCGTGAGGGTCTTGTACGTTAGGCCGGACTAACGGCAAAAAATGGCGGTCACAGAAATTAGGGGAACACGGCAGAGAAATGTGGAACACGGCCGGCTGAGGATAAGGAATGCGGACAGGCCTTCGGCGAGGAAGCACTCTCTTACAATATATATATATATATATATATATATATATATATATATATATATATATATATATATATATATACTTGTATCTTGTATTATACTCAGCTTCTCTGAAAAAGGCTTCAGCTTAAGCCGAAACGTTGTAAGTATAAAACTCAACAACTTTCTCCTATATTTACTTACCAGCCCAGTATATATATATATATATATATATATATATATATATATATATATATATATATATATATATATATATATATACTATCTATTATACTTAATGGCCGTCTCCCGCGTTACCGAGGTAGCGCAAGGAAATAAAAAATGGCCCAACAGACCCACATATACATGCATATATATAAATGTCTACACACGCACTTATACACACACAGACATATACATGTATACACAAGTACATATTCATACTGCCTTCATCCATTCCCGTCGCCACCCATGAAATAGCATTCATCCCCCTTCCCCCCAAGGAGGTAGCGCCAGGAAAAGACAAAAAGGCCACATTCGCTCACGGAGACAACACATAGTGGGAAAGTCGGACGAGCAAACAGACGGAGAGGAAGTTTAGACAGTCTGAGGAAGGCCTCTGCCTCAAGCTGGATGGGAGGAGTGGAACAGGAAATGTCAGCGAGGAAGAAGGTCAGGTTAAATGAATAATAAGACAGTCAGCCGGGGGTTCGATCCTCCCTCATGCTCCACACATCCTCCACAGCCATAGTCTCAAGGACACATGCTCATTATATACTCCGGAACCACCACAACCTCCGGGGGGGCGTTCCCTCCCCACATGATGCCTGAGGAGACGACGATTCCAGAGAACGTGATCCAGCGACTTACCCAGACACCTCGACAACCATTTGTGGATACATGTTCCAGAGACATTCTTGAACATACGCTCCTGGACACACGCTCCAGAGACGTTCATGGATATATGCTCTTCATATACTTCCCAAACACAAACACACACACACACACACACACACACACACACACACACACACAAGGCTATTAGGTTCAGTAGGGTTGAGGGACCACGTTAATTGGGAGGTAAGTTTGAATGGAGAAAAACTGAAGGAAGTGAAGTGTTTTAGATATCTGGGAGCGGATTTGGCAGCGGATTTCCGGAACCATGGAAGGGGAAGCGAGTCACAGGGTGGGGGAGGGGGTGAAGGTTCTGGAAGCGTTGAAGAATGTGTGGAAGGCAAGAACGTTATCTCGGAGAGCAAAAATGGGTATGTTTGAAGGAATAGTGGTTCCAACAATGTTGTATGGTTGCGAGGCGTGGGCTACAGACAGGGAGGGCTGTGCGGAGGAGGGTGGACGTGTTGTAATGAAATGTTTGAGGACAATATGTGGTGTGAGGTGGTTTGATCAAGTAATGAAAGGGTAAGAGAGATGTGTGGTAATAAAAAGAGTGTGGTTGAGAGAGCAGAAGAGGATGTATTGAAATGGTTTGGTCACATGGAGAGAATGAGTGAGGAAAGATTGACAGAGTGGATATATGTGTCAGAGGTAGAGGGAACGAGGAGAAGTGGGATACTAGGTATGTATATGTGGGTGGGTTGGGCCATTCTTTCGTCTACTTCCTTGCATTACCTCGGGAGACAGCGACTAAGTATAATAAATATAAATGCATAGTTCTCACGACGTACCTAAAACATAAACTACAATACACTGCACTTCCTAGCTCTCTTCAGCTGATGTGGCAGAAACCTCTCTATCAAATACGGTAAAACGAAATGGCTCCCAGGTCATATCTCCCAGAGATATGAACTACCAGGAAGGACGGGAAATAGAGCAAGACCCCCCTGGGGAGATTAAAGGATGGGGAGGAGGGGGAAGGGGGAAAGGGAGATGGGGGGGATGTTCTGTGATTAATAATCTTATATTGGTGACAGGATTTAATGAGATTAACTAATACGATTATCTATCCCCTTGAGGACGAAGGCACAAGCCTTGAGCGCGACGGGACGACCCTTGAAAATGCCCTGACCTGATCTTTGACCCAATTTGTGTTGAGGGGACACCACGCCATCATCATGTCCCCAAGAGTCGTACCTTCGTTGTCAAGACACGTACCTACGTTCTCAAGGATCCTCAGCGTCGTACAGAAGGTAGTTATCATGAGGTGAGATAACACAATTAGCCCTTAATAAGCAACCATGGATGGGGAAAGAAGAGAAGGACGTCAAATAAAAATTTCCATAAAAAAAACGTAAAATTAATGAGAGAAATATGCTGGAAACCTTCAGGGGAGTTTGTATAACTAGTGAGCGTGATTCTATGCCACGTCTCGTTTCACAAACTTCTTTCCCCATAACAATGTAAAACAAATACGAAATCACACCCTGATAATCTCGTACCATGCAACTCCGGCTAACCTTAGCACTCCCCCGCTACAACTCCTGCTAACCAAGGCCCTCCCCGCTGCAACTGTCGCTACCCTTAGCACCCCCCCGCTTTAACTCCTGCTATCCTTAGCCCTCCCCCGCTGCAACTCTTGCTAACCTTAGCACTCCCTGCTGTAAGTCCTGCTATCCTTAGCCCTCCCCGCTCTCACAAATAGGAATCCTATACGCTAATGGCCGTTCGGAGGGAACCAGCCGTCCACGTGATAACAGGCGGGGCTATATAGAGAAGCAGGGGTGAGCCTGGCAGGAAGCAGGGAGACTGCTTACCGCTCAATGATGGAGGATTGGTTCCTGCTCTACAGCAGGAGGATTGGTTTCCGCTAAGAAAAGGAAGGAGTGATTGCTGATAAAGGAAGGAAAGATTGGTTTTTGATAAACGAAGGAAGTATTGGTTACCGATAATGGATGGAAGGATTGGTTACTGATAAAGGATGGAAGGATTGGTTATTGATAAAGGAAGAATGGATTGGTTATTGATAAAGGAAGGAAGGATTGGTTATTGATAAAGGAAGGAAGGATTGGTTATTGATAAAGGAAGGAAGGATTAGTTATTGATAAAGGAAGGAAGGATTGGTTACTGATAAAGGAAGGAAGGATTAGTTACTGATAAAGGAAGGAAGGATTGGTTATTGATAAAGGAAGGAAGGATTAGTTACTGATTAAGGAAGGAAGGATTAGTTATTGATAAAGGAAGGAAGGATTAGTTACTGATAAAGGATGGAAGGATTGGTTACTGCTCTAAATTAGGAGGATTTTACCGCTCAAAACAGAGGGATTGGTTACGGTTCTAAAGCAGAAGGAATGGATACTGCTCAAAAACAGGATGAGTGGATACTGCTCAGAAGCAAGTGGATGGGTAACTGCTCAAAAACAACTGGATACGACTGGTTACTGATCGAAGCAGGATTCGTAACTGCTGTAAAGCAGGTAGACTGTTTACTACCCACACCAAGATGACGGGTACCCACACAGAGTAAATGCTTATATACATAAAAAAAAAAAAAAAGCAGAGACAAAACTGTTCACAGCGGGACGAGGGTTTACCATCCAAAACAAGAACGACAATCAAGTGTTTTAAAAGGATAAAGACAAATAACTCCTGGAATGAGGAAGGGATGGGTCTCGCTCGTGTTACACAGGGAAACCTTTAGAGACCGTATTATACAACCCTGAAAAATTCAATGGTCTAAACTTAAGAGGAACTAAAACATAAAAAAAAAAAAAAACTACTAAACACGCGGGTGTTGGCTCAGAGGAGGAAGAGAGGAGAGTCAATACCGAGTGTTTTTAAGTCCAACGTACGAAAGCCAAACAGAAGTGGAGGGAGCGAACCTCTGGGAACTTCTGGTTGGGTAAAATGTTACCCCTAAAACCTCGCCATATATGCAGGAGGGAGAAGTGACTGTAGAGAAGGTCACTAATCGATATAAAGAGGAGTCGAAGGTCGCTGTAACGAAGAGGAGAGGAATAACGAGCCTCTCTATGCAGTATTGACGGGCCGGCCTGGCAACCTACAGCATCCCTCCAACAGCCTCATGTACGACGATAGCCGTGGCGTGCGATACCGTCCGTCACTAGAGTTTGGCCTTCGTACTGTCAGGTACATAAGTTATTATACAATCAGGTGCTCAGAAGCGCATTCAGTCAGACGTTCAAATGTATGGCTGTTTTCAAAACCCCTTGCTAAAATGCACGTCCTTTAGGCACCACGATGGTACGACCCATGAGGACGACAGCGCGACTGTTGGGCACCGTACTCACGGCAGCACGTCCCGTCGTGCTCAAGGGATCGTACCAGGCCGTCCTTAGAGAACCGCACGTCCCGTGGTTACCGGTACGAGGGCGGGAACCAATGTCAGTCACCTTCTTGTACGACGAAGATGACGAAGTGGGTGAACAACTTCACCTGTAGACAGTCGTGCTCACAGAGTGTGTGTGTGTGTGTGTGTGTGTGTGTGTGTGTGTGTGTGTGTGTGCTGAGCTTTTTTAGAACTCTACCTTCCACAGCGAGTCGCCTACAAGCAACCAGCATTCCTCTTAAGAGCTAACACGGGAGGACGGCTGGTACAGCAGAGGCTCATTTGACCCACCGTCCATTCACAAGCACTGTAGAGGCTCTACCGCCTTTACCCACAGGCCAGTCGAGCGCTGGCACCTGCCGGAGGAGAGGAACTGTGTGGAAGGAAGCCGCTGGTGCAACGACCGCTGACCTCTGATGAATGTAAGGCTATAAAGAACGAAATGGACCAACGAATGGAGGTAGTTAAGCGGCAAGAGTCGCTCATACGTTATCTAGTTGTGTGTGTGTGTGTGTGTGTGTGTGTGTGTGTGTGTGTGTGTGTGTAATAGTGCCCGCTTGCTTGCATGTCTCCTCGAGAGAGAGAGAGAGAGAGAGAGAGAGAGAGAGAGAGAGAGAGAGAGAGAGAGAGAGAGAGAGAGAGAGAGAGAGAGAGGCGCATATTGCCACAACCCAAAAATCTGTGTTCGACTTCCCCAGACCAGTGTCGTGGTGCAGAGTGGCTCGCTGCCCCTGACCAATGTGGTGCGTTGTGGCCCGCTGCCCCTGACCAGTGTGGTATGGTGTGGCCCGCTGCCCCTGACCAGTGTGGTGCGTTGTGGCCCACTACCCCTGACCATTGTGGTACGGTGTGGTCCGCTACCCCTGACCAGTGTGGTGCGGTGTGGCCCACTACCCCTGACCCAGTGTGGTGCGGCCCCACCAGCTCAATAATCAGTAACCCGTCGTTAGGGCACCAGCCAGCGACGTGGGGGTTTACAAAGCAGATGTTAGGCACAGGTTCTCCATGACTTATTTACCACCGTTAATTGACACCATAGCGGCGGAGATGCGTCGATTACCCAACTGGCATTGATCTTTTCCAACCAGGCGTATCCGGCTCGTTACCTGTCATCTGCCCCTGCAGTGCAGAATGGCACTGGCTACCGCCTATCTTTACACTCTATCCATTTACTATCCACGGTTCTTCCAGCAGCTGGGGGGGAGATGTTAGGGAAGTAAGGGAAGGTGAGGTGGGGTGGAGTGGGTTGGGGGTGGAACAGGATTACATATAATCAAGGATAACTGCTAACCCCCTAATACCAACCTAGCGTGCCAATTAGACCGAGTCAGCAGGGAGTGAAATGACCACCTCGACATCACTTCGATAATTGCCTTCCTCCTACATGGCAAATGGACGTATGAATTTTACCGAATCGGACGTTAAGGTTCGTTACGGCAGGCCAGAGTGCTGGACTGCTACCTAATCATGACCAGGTAGGTATATGTCTGTGTTCCCCCGGGGCAACCCCGGTGACAGAGCGTTAATTGCTATTCATAGTCAGTGACAAGTGTGTGTGTGTGTGTGTGTGTGTGTGTGTGTGCGCTGGTACCCACGTTCACACACAACGCAGTCTATTCCTGCGAGCGAGAATGTACCAGGTGGTGTATATCGTCCACAAGCACTACCAACACTGTACTGTTCCCTCAGTGAACATATACTTCGACTGTACCTACTGTAACCATCCAACTCCAGCTCTATGAGGCTACAGACACCTGCAGGAAGGACCCAGTGCTGGGTACAGGGAGGGAAGGTGAGGTGAGGTGAGGGTGGAGGCGTGAGCTTGGCAGTGAAAGGTGGGCGTGCGTATGTAACAACGATGGGCTCGCCCATAGTGGGGGATGAGTGGTTGGTGAGCGAGCTTGGCCATTGGGGTGATGTGGGCGTGGGCGTGGGCGTGGAGTTGGCTGTGCGTGTGAGGATAAGGTTGGCAAGGAAGGGCGAGCACAGGCCCAAAAAATAACGTAGCTTGAGAGAGAGAGAGAGAGAGAGAGAGAGAGAGAGAGAGAGAGAGAGAGAGAGAGAGAGAGAGAGAGACTATATCACCAAGTAGTGAACAACACACACACACACACACACACACACACACACACATACACTGCAGGCGCAGTTCACTGCTCGTGTTTTCAAGAGTCGAACTCACGAGGTCAAGACAACGTTCCCTTCTGCACTTCGTCAAAAAAATCGTCCTACTCAAAAACGTAGCCCGACATCATATACATCTAGAATTAACACTTCTTGGGTTTTAAATTCGCCCTAACTTCCTACGGACAATGAAAACGACGTTATTTATACGAAAATCCAGTTCTCAGTGTATGTGATCATACAATAAACGCAAGAACCGTGCGTTATCATGAGCTATTTCTGTCGACTTGCAACCGCTTCGAAGTCAGTTCGCTGGTAATGTCTATATACATAACTTCAGAAAATACTGCTTAATACTGTTACTACGATTCTGTATCCATCCATAGCATCTGGACTGCAACGTTTACACTGAGACACACACACACACAACTTAGTCGTTCCTTCCAGTTCGTCTGACGCCTTCATAATCATTGTTACGTTTCATCTTAGGTCATCATAATTAACTCTTATTACATTTCACCTTAGGTCACATTAATTAACTCCGAATCATCGTGTTTCATCTTAGGTCATCATAATTAACTATCATTATATTTCACCTTAGGTCATCATATTTCACCTTAGGTCATCACAACTCACCTTGGATCACTATAATTCACCATAGGCTATGATTATTCACCCTAGGTCACCATAATCACCCTAGATCATCACAGTTCACCATAGCTCATTCTTCTCGAGAAATCCATATGACCATTTCGTAATTCTACACTGGGTATTCATTTATCCCTCGGTGTGCCGCCTCTCTAGGTACAAACAAGAGATCTTTAGGTGTCAGTGAGAAGCCTACGGCCACGAAGAACAATATCCTTCAGCTGCCACAGAAGACTTCGTGACCCTACACCAGGATTCATTCTTCGTTTATTAAGGATTTCGTCTGTAACCTCAACTCCTCGAGTACGACGGTTCGCCTCCTGTGAAAGCCGGCAGGACACTTTACCGCGGTGCTTCAAGGGCAGTACTGTCGTACTTCAAGGGCCGTGTCGTCGTGTTTCAAGGGCCAAGTTGTCGTGCTTCAAGGGCCGTACCGTCGTGCTTCAAGGGCCATTCGGTCGTACTTCAAGGGCCTTATCGTTGTGTTTCAAGGGCCGTAACGTCGTGCTTCAAGGGCCATTCGGTCGTACTTCAAGGGTCCTCATCGTCGTGTTTCAAGGGCCACGCCGTCGTGCTTTAAGGGCCGCGCTTCAAGAGGTTAACTACAAACCGACAAAAGCGGCCTTTGGTACTCCCACAAAGAGAACCTCGAACCACAACGAACACCACCAACTAATGACATTGTTCTGCCAACTCGAACATGAACGGGTGGACAGCCACGTACAGATATCTAACCTTCTTTCTTGACTACTACCTTCCCTGATAACCTCAAGTGTCTCCGGGTACGAGTTAGTTGGCGAGATGTCACTAGGGTCAGGTCTGAGGTTTGTTTAAGGCCAGGCGCCGGACAGGAGCCGAACTCTGTGTGTCGTTAAGGGAGACGACAGAGATGTGGCGATTATTTCGTTTTGTTGTCGCTGAGGCAGTTTGTTGTCCTTATCTGAGCCGCTATTGTTGCCCCGCTGACCTTGTCACTGGTGCTGCTTTTGCTACTGTTGTTTTTTCTTTTTTTTTTCTGGCAGTGTTATATGAGAAATGTTAAATGATTAAGTTATCGCTAATGATAATGATCTCGCTGATATATGTCTCTATTTTCCCGATGGTCGTTGAAGACGCTACTGGGGTCGTTAAGTCCGTGCTGTTTCTGCTGCTGTTGCTTCCCTTGTCAAACTTCTGCTTCTGTTGTTCCTCTGGCTGTGGTTCTGTGGCTGTTGTTCCTCTGGCTGGGGTTCTCTGGCTGTTGTTCCTCTGGCTGTGGTTCTGTGGCTGTTGTTCCTCTGGCTGTGGTTCTGTGGCTGTTGTTCCTCTGGCTGTGGTTCTGTGGCTGCTGTTCCTCTGGCTGTGGTTCTGTGGCTGTTGTTCCTCTGGCTGTGGTTTTGTCATCTATCATAGTCTCAATATCCCCTTTTTTACGTCTACCGTTGAATTCTTTCCCTTAATGTCTATTTGTACTTTTGTTTTATCCTTTCGAGTTTTACTGCGCCTTACTTTTTTTTTTTTTCTTCTTCTTTCTCATCAGATCTTTCTGCTGATGTCTGTGTTTGCTTGTGAGTATTTGTACGTCCGTGTATGCGTGTGTGTCGCCTGTGTCTGTCTGCTCGTGAGCGTCTACGTGTCTGCGTCTGCTGGTGAGTTCCTGTATGTCCGTGTCTGTTTGTGTGTAGCATGGGTAGGTCTGCTGGGTAAGTGTCTGTATATGCACGAAGCATTATAACCAATTCCCAACTTGTCAAACCACATCAGTCGAACTTTGAAAGAAAAGACAACTACGAACTTTTTTTTTCTTCATGTCTCACGTACAAGACACCAGTTGTTACAGTGAGCATTCATTCCTTCAGCCCCTTGCTGGGATGTGTAGCCCCTCACTACCACCACAAGGGTGGGTAGAGAAGAGGAAGAAAAGGTAAGACTGGGAAAGGGGAAGACATAAGTGTGTGGGCAGGTGTATGGGGTACGTTTTTTCTATGCCTTATTTATATATCCCCAGGCTGACTAGGGATGTGTATGTATTCTTGCTGTATCTTGGTTTGTTTTTAAAGGAAATTAATTAAACCAAGCTAAACAATGTTAACTATGTACATAGATGGATGACTGAACTCTCCCTCAGTGCTTTTGACTCTCTCTCTCTCTCTCTCTCTCTCTCTCTCTCTCTCTCTCTCTCTCTCTCTCTCTCTCTTTGTCCTTCCTAGGCCATGAGACTTGGTCCTCCCTGGCCTCCTTTTGAATTCATCTTTCATGTGTTAGAATCCCATACGCCTCCTCCTCATCATCATCTTTGCTTCCCCTCACCTTCCTTATACTGTCACTAAGTTTACACTTTCTTCCCCTTGTCTTAGCTCATACGACCACAATTCGCAAGCCTCCAGACCCACCGTTGTGAGAGAACTACTTCGTCTGAACTCCCTCTCTCTTAGATTACTGTCCAAATGAGTATACAACCGAATTCACAATTCTGGGCAGAAATTCATCGTTATATACATGTCCCAAAGAAGGAAAGGGACTGAATAAACTCCCCCCCCAAAAAAAAAAAGTGAACAAATGAATAATAGAGATATCCATGATATGTGAACAACCCTGACTTAATTCTTCCTTAATCTACTTCACTATACTAAAGTTCGCACGAATATCAAGTCTCTGTGAAGTCTCCGTGGGAGAGAGAGAGAGAGAGAGAGAGAGAGAGAGAGAGAGAGAGAGAGAGAGAGAGAGAGAGAGAGAGAGATGGTTAACTGAGAGAATGGTATGACGACAATATGTTTGGAGGGGAAAAAAAACAAAAATACCAGAAGAATGAACTGTTCAGATTGTAAGATAAAAGACGTAAAGAAAGAATACGAATAATCAAATGAATTTCAAGGAAACTGGAGGAGAAGAGAGAAGGTTAGAGATGGAGGGGAAGAAAGAGAGGACAACGGATGATCAATGGAACAGAGACGCAACGACAGATGGGCTAGCGTACACACAGAAAACGAGTAGCGAACACGTAAAAAAAAAAAAAAAGGGTCAGCATGCAGACAAAAACGGCCAACGTGTACGTCTTAAAAAACGGCCAGCACAGATGAAAAAAAAAAGGAGAACAGATGAAAAAAAAATACCTCAGCATGTCTAGAAAACGGTAAGCGCACATGTATAGAAAACGGCTAACGTACGAGTAAGAAAACGACCAGCCCACACGTACAGAAAACGGCCGCCAGCTTATTTGTAGAGAACGGGCCCGCCTGGCGTGTTATCACGTCTTCATTACTTTACAATGACTGGCGCGAACAATACCGCTCACGGGAGGGACGACCCCAGAGGGGTGAGGAGAGGACCATTGTGGCCCGAGACAGACAGAGTGGCTCCCTGGTGATATAGGGGGAGTCAAGTGTCTGGCCACGGCTTCGTTGGGGGAGGAGGGGGATCGAAGTGGGCCAACAGGCAACGCCGAGAAGGAAAAATGATTAAAAGAAAAGGGAAAAAGCAAGAATGAGAATGATCAATTCAGTGGACATGAAAATACTGAGGTGGTCAGGTCTTCACCTTCCTGGGAAAGATGTAAGTCTCCCAAGTAGTCATTGTTGCTTTCCCAGCCCTTCCATCTATTGCTTCCACAGATCTCGAGAGACACACGAGACTGACATAAGTGAAAGATTTTATAAGAAATATAACGAAAAAAATGGAAGGAAATGATGTAGAAGAAGAGGAAACAAAATGAAGCAAGGAGTATATTTAGCCCAAGACTGATACAAAGACGAGTTCTGGTCGTCCACAGGAAATTCTTTTGAGAAGTCATAGGGTGGAGTGAGTCCCCCAGGTCGGGCCTGAGGCTGAGTGGTAATGTAGGGCGGCCCTGAGGTTGTGGTGGTGTTGTGGATAGGGGGGCTGTGGTTGTGTTGGTGGTGGGGATGGCTGTGGTAGTGGTGGTGGTGTGGGTTATGGTGGTGGTGTGGGTTATGGGTTGAGGTTGTGGTGGTGGTGGAGTGGGTTATGGGTTGTCGCTGTGGTAGCGGTGGTGGGTAGGGTGGTAGTGGTGTCGGCCTGGCATGCTGGTACATAATTCACACTGTGGGTGTGGCAGGGAAGGGGGCGGCACAGCCATGACGAGAGGGGTAAGGATGGGAGGACGGTGAGGAGGAAGAGGAGGAGAAGATGGAAGGAGGAAGGAAGCAAGAAGATAAGGAAGGAAGGAAGGAAGGAAGGAAGGGAGAAAAGGAGGGAGGGTGAAAAGGCAAAGTTCAGCGGTAAGGCTGGACAATTCCTGATGGAGGGACCATGTATCCTAAGGTCATATGATACTCGCCCTCCCCCTGTCTCTCTACACCCTCAGCTCTCATGCACTCTGGTGGACGATACTCTCCCTCCCCCTCTCTCTACACCCTCAGTTCTCATGCACCTTGGTGGACGATACTCTCCCTCCCCCTCTCTCTATACCCTCAGTTCTCATGCACCCTGGTGGACGATACTCTCCCTTCCCCTGTCTCTCTACACCCTCAGTTCTCATGCACCCTGGTGGACGATACTCTCCCTCCCCCTCTCTCTACACCCTCAGTTCTCATGCACCCTGGTGGACGATACTCTCCCTCCCCCTCTCTCTACACCCTCAGTTCTCATGCACCCTGGTGGACGATACTCTCCCTCCCCCTCTCTCTACACCCTCAGTTCTCATGCACCCTGGTGGACGATACTCTCCCTCCCCCTCTCTCTACACCCTCAGTTCTCATGCACTCTGGTGGACGATACTCTCCCTCCCCCTGTCTCTCTACACCCTCAGTTCTCATGCACCCTGGTGGACGATACTCTCCCTCCCCCTCTCTCTACACCCTCAGCTCTCATGCACTCTGGTGGACGATACTCTCCCTCCCCCTGTCTCTCTACACCCTCAGTTCTCATGCACCTTGGTGGACAATACTCTCCCTTCCCCTGTCTCTCTACACCCTCAGTTCTCATGCACTCTGGTGGACGATACTCTCCCTTCCCCTGTCTCTCTACACCCTCAGTTCTCATGCACTCTGGTGGACGATACTCTCCCTCCCCCTGTCTCTCTACACCCTCAGTTCTCATGCACCTTGGTGGACAATACTCTCCCTTCCCCTGTCTCTCTACACCCTCAGTTCTCATGCACTCTGGTGGACGATACTCTCCCTTCCCTTGTCTCTCTACACCCTCAGTTCTCATCTCCACATCTTTCCATTATCATCTCTATCCCTCCTCCAACCTTTCCCCACTTCGTCTCGTGTTTACGTGTCTTCCTATTCTTCTCTATTACGCCTCGTTTCCCCCTTATCATTCCTCCCGTTTTCTTTGATGATGTTTCGTCTTCGTATATCCTTCCTACTATAATATTTTCTCTGCCCACTTCTCCCCTCCTTCCTCCTCCCGTGCATCCTATCACCGCCAACAACGTCCCTTCCATTCTTTTCCTTCCGTATCTCTGACTCTCATCACATCCTCATCCTCGATTTTGCCACAAACAGGTTTTCCCTTCTTGCGAATACTTCCTTTCTCTTCCACTGCTCTTCGTCCGCGGCGCATTTTCCAACATTCCCTCAACTTCTCGTTCACAATCACTGCAAATATCTCCTGATAGAGAGAGTTAATTGGTTCAAGGTAATTTTAATCGACCACATACCCACGCTTGTTCCTCATCTAACATGTCGTCAGCCAATCGTGTAACTCAAGTCTACATAATGTCTGATTTCACGATCACATCAACACCTATCCTCCTGCTGCCACTCTCCCTCCACTTGCTGCTGTCTTCCTTACCCTCCTTCCATCACTGAACGTGTCCACCTGTTACCACCTTCTTTTCACTTCTATATTTTTTCTCTTGTATCTGTCACTCCCTTCCTTTCTACTCGCTCTGTCTGCTCCCCTACCTCTCTCTTCCATCCCGTTCCTTATTCACCCACCTCATTTTCAATCGCCTGTCTGACCTATCCTCTCCCTAGCTATTCAATCTCAACTTACCACATCCCACAAAAAAAAAAAACACACACACACACACAAAGAGCTGCTAGGGTGTCATGATTGGCGATTAAATCAGTTACATAACTATCATACCATGTCGGAGGCCAATTATGGCACACGCACCAGAGGTCTTGTCATGCAAACGTCACTGTCCGACACCTTGAGCATGCTAACAGGATCTTGAGTACACTCGGGAACTCCTCTGCCCCGTCTAATTAGACACCCTCTCTGTTCTCGACCATGAGAGGCATCTCTCTACTACGGTTTCTATCGAGACCGAGGCTAATGGGAACTAGGGAGTTATCAATGACGTCTGCCGCAAGCCATCGGAGACCTGTACCGTTGTTGTGGCTGGCTGGTATCAGGTGTCCCTGGCCTGTCTGTATCTTCGGGTACGTGGATGACTATCGCTTGCGCCACACACCAGAGCAGGTGTCGCTGTTATGCCTTATCGTCCCTCGTGTCCTGGTGTGGAGGCAGGAGCACTACCTCGCCGTCCGTATCTGTGCCTGTCTGTCAGTCATGCAATTTCCTCAGACAAATGGAACGATCTCAAACCAAATTTTCGGGAAATCATTTTTACGTAATGGTAACTTAGGATCTATAGTATCTACCGAACCGCTTCCGTCGTTTCGAATCTGGAAGGAGTGTACCTAGGCGCGAGGCACTGTGGGGAACAACCAATATATTCATGTGATCATTTAATTCACTCAACCAAGGGGCGGTGTATGTGGGTTGCTTCTGGACGTGATCACCAGGAGGTGACGGCTGGTTCACTTAAACTAGACGTACGAGTGTACATGTAGACCATAACTATACCACATATACATACATGTTATCAGGCATCTTGTGGCCACCTCCCCACTACATACAGAGGGTACAATGCCACGCGAACATTCTCTACTAGATGAACAAGTTAGGCACGGCAAAGTTACCTAACTAGGGTAGCCAACCACAGGAAGTTCAAATACTTTAAACTCAAATCATACCCCAATACCTCCCTAACACTACTACTATTAGATCACATTTTCGTTGCTGAACACTGCTGAACTCACTACAACACACTGAAAAAGAACAACAGATGGAACAAAACAATCACAATCCACCAGGGACAGCACGTCCTCACCTCTCCACAACCTCAGGGGGGCCACAACTTCTCTAAGAGCCACATAACCTCTCCAGGGAACCTATCAACCTTTCCAAGAGCCACACAACCTCTCCATGGACATTACATCCTCTTCAGGAACCACATAACCTCTCCAGGGAGCATACAACCTCTCCATGAACCTCACAACCTCTCCAGGAGCCGCATAACCACTCTCTACGCTCTAAACAAAAAGGATCAGGCAAGACAAAGCTAAAACCCTTTTTGGCTGACAGCCTCAGAAACCATTATATACCAGTATGGCTCTGCCAGACACCCACCATGTTCAGTGTCCGTTATCATATCGCGTTGTGAGTGCCAAGTGCCATGTATTTTATGCAAGCGCCAAGGTGAGAGTAAGTGCCAAGGTCCACGTAAGTGCCAAGACGTATGGAAGTGCCAGGGTATTTATCATACGAATGCCAAATTCGACACAGGTGACAACGGTCTACGTCACCAGGCGAGTTCGAAGCAGCTACAACGAAGCATGCAAGTGTGTCCTTGCGTACCCGGTGATGTACAAGTGTACAATAGCTCTAGGAGTGTACGGGTACATGGCACCGTCCTTGCTTGCGTGCCCGGTGATGTACAAGTGTACAATGGCTCTAGAAGTGTACGGGTACATGGCACCTCATGCCGAGGGTGTAGGGAAGAAGCCAGGTGACGTCTCGACAGTGAAATTATAACGTAAAGAAATAACGTCAACATATATCACCACAAGACGTGGTCACGAGGCCCTGCAGGACCACCTCCTGCTGAGGAGGAACCCAAAAAAAGCTTTTTTTAAGTCCCTAAAATTTTTCTTCTTTTGGTATCGTGTGGTAGGCAACCATCTTGGCACCAAGTAGCTAAAAGCTCGCTAGGGTTACTTACTCATTTCTAACCTGGCAGCTACACTCTCGCTAGGATAATACATTACCTTACGCAACACTCTCGCTAGGACCACATATTCCCTAGCACTACACTCTCGCTAGGATCACACACTGCCTAGCAGAGTGATTGGGACATTCTTGGTTTGTTTCCTGGGGCTTCCTCACCGACGCGGGAAACGGCGATCAAATAAATAAATAAATGAATATATTTTTTTTTTTTTTTCCAAAAGAAGGAACAGAGGAGAGGTCCAGGTGAGGATATTCCCTCAAAGGCCCAGTCCTCTGTTCTTAACGCTACCTCGCTATCGCGGGAAATAGCGAATAGAATGAAAAAAAAAAAAAAAAAAAAATATATATATATATATATATATATATATATATATATATATATATATCAAAAGATATATCTGAAAATATGAAAAAAAATGAAACAGACGAACACACACCAACACAACCAGATGGTGTGGAGACATTACTCCACCTTGATAATTACCTTCAGAGAGTCAGTGTTGTCAAGACTCACACAGTTAAATATAGACTCGAACGTGACCCCCTTGGGCACGCCGTGGACAGCCCTCCAGCACGATGACAAGATCCATGAAGAAGATGGTACGACCCCTTGAGCTACGGGGTCGTTCCCGTCGTGCTCGAGGAGTCGTTCCTGTCGTGCTCAAGGAGTCGTAATCGTCGTGCTCGTGAGATTAAAAAGGTGAGGTGGGTGGGTCCGTGATGGTCCCTGCAAGCTGCCTGGAATGGAACTCTGGCTCGAAAATTGCCACGAGAGAGAGAGAGAGAGAGAGAGAGAGAGAGAGAGAGAGAGAGAGAGAGAGAGAGAGAGAGAGAGAGAGAGACTTCCCTCCCTCTGGTCAGTGAGAGAGACTAGTGTAAGAGACTTCGGCCTCCTCCTTCAAGAGGTCTCTAAGAACTGAACATCACATACGTCGAAAAAATGCATTTCTCATGAACATCAAAAGCGGTACTTCTAAGTATGATATTGACTAGCCCAGGAAATCGATGAAGCTCGGAACTGAGAAATAATCATCTTTTTTATTTTCTCCTTGAACACCATGACATTAATACCAAAACTAATTCAATATGAGTGAAGATGAGTCGACTTGAAGCTACGAGATGACATTTGAACGCTGCGTTAAGCACTACCGGCCACTAGTGACCAGGGGAGGAGGAGATCATCTAATAATCATAATCTTGACTGATTATTATTTCCATGATCTTTCCCAAATACGGTAACGCTGACGGGACGATAGTTTGAAGTGAATTTTTTTTTTTTATTAAAAACCTGGTGTTACAGTGGCTTGTCTCCTGCCACTGTCTCCTCTCCTCCTGTAAGTGTCTCCTGCCACTCTCTCCTCTCCTCCTCCTCTCCTCCTGTAGTGTCACCTGCCACTCTTTCTTCTCCTCCTGTAGTGTACCTGCCACTCTCTCCTCCCCTCCTGTAGTGTCACCTGCCACTCTCTCCTCCCCTCCTGTAGTGTCACCTGCCACTCTCTCCTCTCCTCCTGTAGTGTCACCTGCCACTCTCTCTCCTCCTGTAGCGATATGCTGAAAATTCTCGCGATCGGAAAGACAATCTTGCCGGTTTACGCCTTATCATTATACTGGACGAGGTGTCGTCAGGACCCATCGTGGTGAGGGAGGAGGGAGAAGAGGGTTGTTAGGGAAAGGTCGGCGAGAGTAGTGGCGAGGTGAAGGAAGGAGATAGGGAGTGGATGGGAGAGGGAGTAAGGACGGAAGATGTGGTGGTGAGGAGGAGGAGGAGAAGGAAGAGAGGAAAACAAAACCTAGAATTCGTGGAAAAGAGAAGAGGCCGAACAGATAGTACGGCAGGAGGACCAACACTGGTACTGGGGGAAGAGAAGAGGCAGATAAGAGGGTAGGAGGAGGTGGCATAAAAGGAGGAGGAGATGGAGAACAAGCAGCGAAGAAAAGCGAAAGACTGGGAGAGACGTAATGAGGATGAGATACAGAAAGGCGATGAGAAAATGTTATGGAGACGGAAGAATGGGGGGCGGGGATATGATGGAGAAGGAAAAGAGAGGGAGGAAAAAGATGAAGAGACGAGAAGAGAGGGAAATGAAATAAGGGGAGGTAAATGGGGGTGGGAGAGTCAGGAAGAGGAGGAGGAGGAGGAAGGAGGAGAGGCAAGCAATACACGATCTACAGTATCGCTACACAGACACCCCTACCTGCAGTACCTCAGCAAGACCCATGACGGCGCTGTGGGCAGCATCACACACCACCAGGACCTCCCGGGCCGCACCACAGCCCAGGCTGACATATCACACCATCAGTTCTCAACCTTTTTCCCCATCTCAAGTGTTTCCAAGCTTACTCTGCCACCCTACCGAAGACTGAAACGTCTCATTATGACGGAAAATTCATAATCAATGTATCTAATGACACCAAACAACTGGGTTAAGTGAAGGGAACTGGGTTACAGAGGATACCAAACACTGCGGAAAAACTCGGGTGTGATAACTCCTTCAAAATATACATGAACTCGTATCTTGTGACGCTCGCGGAGGGGGGAGGGGGTCTCTTTGGTGGCTTCACGACCAGCTACTTGGGATTACGACCCTCAAAGTTGGGAACGTCTGCAGTACATTACGGTATGGCCTTCTGCAGGCGACCCTGTGTGTGTGTGTGTGTGTGTGTGTGAAAATGGGGACGGAGAATACAGGAAAGAATGAATTTCTTCGAAAAATCGACAGAAATGAAGTTTCTGGCCGGCTTCGTAACCTCATTATCATCAAGCCATGTCGGTAAGATCACGACTGTGAAATACTCAAAACATCACTTCTCGCTATTAACCGTAATGCATAACTTCTTGATATAACTCTAGTCAACATAAGTGGAAACATAGGGAAACTCGGTCTATAGAAGACGTACTTTAATCTCTCAACGTTTTCGACCAAGGGCTTTCCTCAGAGGGTCTAATACAGAACCAATGTAAACATATGATGTCATGTATGTTGGTTCTGTATCACTAAGGGTCTAATACAGAGCCAACACATACATGTAAACATATTATGTTATGTATGTTGGTTCTGTATCATTCTCTCTTAAGAAACGTATGAAGACATTGTGAGTTCCTTCATCACAACACGTGTACTTCGACTTTATATATATGTAACATCAGTAATCTCTCTCTCTCCATTTCAGCTCGTCTTAAATACTCCCGGAGTGTGTATTCTCCATCGTCCGGAGAGGTCGCTTGGTTCATATCATATTCCACCTCCCACATCAAGGTGGCGTCGGCGATAAACTGGGCGGAACAGTGGCGGGGCCCGGCGTCGAGTCCCTCCCGAGGGCCTCCGGCCCGGAAGCAATAAAGAAGGTGATTCATGAAGTTAACGCCCTCCCTATACACGATACAACCGCCTCCCCCCCCCCCCCCTCCACACACACACACACACACACACACACACACACACAGAGGTGGTGTAGTGGTTAGCGAAACTAAACCACGAGTCAGTACGGGCCCTCGTGAGATCGAACCCTGGGCGCGGCAGTCGACCCACAGACAATTCCAGCTGTTCAACCTTCCCTACGGGACTTGTTGAGAAATGGGCACCTGGCTTAGGCTGGTGTATGTGTGTGTGTGTAAGTGTGTGTAATACAATCCCGCAACTTTACGCACGACACACGGGTAATATAATCCCGCAACTTTCCATAAGTAACTGGTGAGTCTTGGACGGGACACCAATGACGTATGAGCCTTTGACCTGCTGTCACGCTCGCAATTGATCTGGTAGACGATGGGTGACGTCCCGCGCTTTGAAAAATGACTGAAGACGTGGGAATAAAGGACGGATCTCACATGGCCTCTCTTAAGTCTCCCTGTACAAACCTTGACGAGGCTACACTCGCATAACATCTGAGCGCAGCAAAGCCCTCTGATGCAGCAGTTTATATGTAAGTTTCGTGTCGGCCGGATCTACAATTACCGATTTTATTTCGATTTCGTGAGAGGGTGATACGAGAGATCTGAAAAAAAAAAAAAAATACAAAACGTGTCCAGAATCAACCAACAGCCTTATTAATTCTCTCTCTCTCTCTCTCTCTCTCTCTCTCTCTCTCTCTCTCTCTCTCTCTCTCTCTCTCTCTCTCTCGTGCATCGCCGGCTTAATTCCTTTCAAAACAAATCCCTTGGTTTAAATGTTGTCCTAAAGTAATACGAATTGTATGATGGTTGCTTTGTACTGTTATAAAAAAAAAGGGCTCATGCGCGAGGGAGAGAAATCTAAAGCACCTCCTCTCTGTTGGACCAACTTGTTAACGTTGCCACAAAACATGTTGTTTCTTTTCGAATAAGTGAAGGATTGAGTGGTATATGTTGGAGGTGCACGACACTGATCCATACTGAATGGATCAGATGACCGAACCTTGAGCACGAGGCTTCGGACCTTGAGCAGGACGTCCCTCGAGGGTCATTTCACAGGTCGTACCGCCGTGCTCAAGGGTCGTTCCATCATGTTCGATGGCCATTAGACCCAAAAAAAAAAGGCGTTCAATAAATAAAATATTTTCCAGTCAAAAGTTCGGTCCTTCTGGCGAGAGAAATGTCACGTTCTGTTTTACCAGATGCCAGCTGCCAAATTTGTGTGTATTTTCCCCTTTGTTTCGTAACCATGAGTTCGAATCCTGGGCGTGGCAGTCGGCCCACACGCAACCCAGGTGTTCTTCTTCCGTCGGAGCAGAGCGATAAATGGGTTTCTCGTTTAGGTAGGTGTGTGTGTGTGTGTGTGTGTGTGTGTGTGTGTGTGTGTGTGTGTGTGTGTGTGTGTGTGTGTGTATTATAAATAAGAACAAAGACATGGTAAATATATACAAGGTTAAGAAACGGGGGAAACACGAGTGTAAATCTCTCTCCTCCAGATACCACACAAATTGTAATCACACTTATTTTTCAAATAAACACGACTCTCCACTTGCGTTTAGCCACATTCAATTACTTCTACGTCATCCTGAGTGAAAGCAACACCCAACAAACAGGGACACAACGGAAGGATAATGATTAAAAAAAAAAACTACAACATCGCCAGGAAGATTAGAAACAAGACCCATGAAAAAAAAAGGGGGGGAGAGGAGAGAGAGAGAGAGAGAGAGAGAGAGAGAGAGAGAGAGAGAGAGAGAGAGAGAGAGAGAGAGAGAGATCCTACTGAGGCAAGTTGAAACCACCACGTCGTCAACCGTGTACACACAACCAGGTCCACAGCTGCTGAGGAGAGGAAAGTTTTCCACATCTTATTCGCTAAAACTTTGTCCTCTCTTTTTCCTTTGCTTTTTGTCTCTATGTTGTGTGAAGCTGGTACGTGGTGTCACAGGGAGGCAGACGGGTCTAAAGAGATTCGCCTAGCGAGTGATGCAGACCCGCGTGGTGTTAACAACTGAAGTACAATCACTATAAATAATGGCCAGATAAAGTTATAAACTGACGCATAATTAAGGACATACATAAATAAAGAGAATAAGCTATTTCTTTACACACACACACACACACACACACACACACACACACACACAATGTAACACTTCGTAATACATGAAAAGAATATTATCGCCACATGTGGAAAACGGGAGGTCATTTCACGATCACTTAATGTCTGAAATTCACCTCCAGTCCAGCCTCTGTGTTGGCCCATCTTCGAACACAGCAGTTCCCCTTTTAGCTGACCTAGGAGGACTAAGCTTCAATGAGGGACTGAGTAGGACTAGAAAGTTGCCCACCATGGACGAGTGAGGCGTCAATGAAGACCTGGTAATAGCATTCAAATCTTACTTTAATCCTGCTGGACGATGGTGACAACGAACACAAGTGTTCTTCACGAGATGCCTTACCACAGTAAACCACAGGCCACGACTGGGAGGTGGGCAAGACGGTGGTGATGAAGAGGGAGGATGTAGAGAAGTACTGGTGTCATGCACCGCTGGTGGATGGTTGGGAGGACCTGAGCAAGGAGGCTGGGGAGGAGTGCCGGCAGTCGACTAAGGTTTAAAAGTTTGCTTGATGGCGCGGAAAGTTTGGGAAATGTGGCTCCTCCACCACTGTAGAACACTCTCTCATCCGAACTAAACAAGTAAGTAAATATAAACAGATGAATATATACATGATACGGAGCCCCCAAGAGAGTAGAAATCTCTCCTCGTACAAATAGGTAATATATATATATATATATATATATATATATATATATATATATATATATATATATATATATATATATATATATATATATATGTGTGTGTGTGTGTGTGTGTGTGTGTATAAAACTGGACTCTAATCCATTAACACAAAGAATTTTATAATAATGTATAACTCTCTTATAATTCGTGACGTATAACAAATATGTCATCGCTTTAGGGGAAACAAAGATGATCAATTTTTTTTTATCAACATTATCGTATGTAATCCCAATCTCATCAGCTGACGTTCGTACGCAGTTCCATTGTTCTTGCACTCGACGCCGCCGCCCCCAGAGGTGCGGACATGGCACCTCCCATCTTCCCGGGCATTAACACAGAGCCGTATTTCCTGCCGCGGAACACACCGCTGGTGCCTGCCGGCCAACTTTTAACTTTTAATCCGTAACTGATGTGATTCTTGTCTCGAGCGGTTGAAGGTCACGCTTCGAAAAACCTTTGCCCGTCGCTGCCGCTGATACTACTGACTTGCTTATATATTTTTTCCCCAAAAGGCTCGAGTCTCTTATGACACCCGAATCCTCCAGGATATAACACGGTGTTCTACAATGCATGAGGACCTCCTGCAGTCGGGTACCTTCAGCCAGTATCCGTGACTGGTCTCATGGGTTAACATATCTCCATCTTCTTCTTCACCTCCAATACACAGTTCACGTCTTTCTCATTTCTCTCTCTCTCTCTCTCTCTCTCTCTCTCTCTCTCTCTCTCTCTCTCTCTCTCCGTCTCGCCCTGCTTCCCTGGAGCCGGTCACCGTGTGACAACCAGGGTTTATGCCATTTAAGTGCGAACCCTGAATAATAAATTTCCCACCTCAGCCCCGCACACCTGCTCCTGTTGCCACACCCCGGCCCAACACACACACACACACACACCACCACCCTCGCTGCTGCTGCTGCTGCCCACACCCTGCCTAACTAAACCCTCACATCCCCAGTAGTTGGCTCTCCACACACCTACCACCACCCTCGCTGCTGCTGCTGCCCACACCCTGCCTAACCAAACCCTCACATCCCCAGTGGCTGGCTCTCCCCACACCTACCACCACCACACTGTGCCACACCCTCCACCCATCATGGCTGTGGTAACAACCTTATCTCAAGAGCTGTCCTTCACACCATGGCACACCAAAACACAACCATTACAATACAAGAAGTCAGATACAGATGTTGATGGCTTCTGGAAATGGTAACAAAGATGCTTTCAAACTATGTCTCTATTATGATCACCGTCTACAATGCGGTGAGACTGAACATCTCCACATCAAAATACAAGTAAAGCGACAGTTTCCATAGCTTTTTAAACAAAGAAATAGTATCAATATCAATGCCAACGTTAACTCTTATATGACCTCATACACACACACATGAATCAGTGCAATTACCTACACTTTGTATGTAGTTATTTTCGTAATGCTTGAGACAAAAAAAGAAAGCTATAATGTTCTCAGGCAGATCAGAAAGGAGAAACATAACTAATTAGCAAAATCAATTTTGTGAATCACCTAATTAATATAATCAAAAGTAAATAATAATCATTAGGCAGGAACGAATGATCGGACAATTACCCAAAAATATTGTTGGTAAAACTCAAGCGCCAGAATACATAAAATCCTCTTTCTGAAAAAGTTTAAAATAAAATTTTTTACCGGAGATGCTGTCGTAAAAAGTAACACATAAACAGAGCTTGATTTCGTAAATCGTGTCTCCATACTGATTAAGAAAACGACTGGTCGTATCAACAACCCACAGAATTCCTTTTTTTTCTTTAACATAACTTGAGACGGAGGCGCTATCAGTATTAACGTCCGGGAGCAATCCGAAATATTGAGAAATAACGCATTGAGGAATAACGCCTGAACACGCAGAGCAGAGCGGGATCCATGCTAATCAGCAATGACACAAGGTAGCTAATGAGAACGGTGCATGGACGAGAGAGAGAGAGAGAGAGAGAGAGAGAGAGAGAGAGAGAGAGAGAGAGAGAGAGAGAGACAAAGTTCATCCAGTAGATGGATGTGACAGGATAAGCACATCGGTGGACACAGACACAATAATACCACATCAAGCTTTAGTTATCTGGCCACAGAGGAAGGCGCACATCAAACAACTCCTTAAGTTCTTACGTAGCGACTCGAAATTTTTTTTCTTGGCAGATGATTTTCCTACATATGCGTCGTGTGGATAGCTCACCTAAATATACATTTCTGGATTAACTACGTTCATCTCTTTAGACTTATGAATTATTTACTGCGTTTTATAAACAAAATCTTTGTGGACAAATTTCTGTTAGTGTCACATGACGACTTATTTTACCTTAAAAACTGCTATTTATTACACTTCATGATGATTTACTTCAGCATTTTAACATATAAATGAATAACACTAATAATGATGTCAATATCATATCACGTTTCTGTCTCCAAAGCTTAGGTAAGGAACCTGTCGCTCCCATGTTTACAATGTGCAAGTATACTAATCATTCAACACATTAGGTCGGTACTCTGGGACACGAACTTTAAAACACACCCATGTGTTACTACTATCTTCGGGTACTACAGCCATCGTTTCTGACCACTTAACGTGCTAATCTTTAAATAGAGAATTAGTCGCAGTGTTCTGTTTTAACGTGGGGGAAGGTGCTCGAGTATTTCCTAAGCATTTCCCCAAACGCCCTACAATTACCACACGACTTTCCACTGAATTTTCCTACCTACCCAACGTCCCTGTTTTCCCCTACTTTCTCCCCATCCACCGTTACTGTCTCTCCTATCGTTAATGTGTGTTCAAGGCCTGCCTTGTGATAATCATACTTTTCTTCACTACGTCCTCATCTTCACGGTAAAGGCTTCCACCACTGTATCACCACCAAGCATTGGCCGGCGTTGAACCTAGCTCGAATCACTTTGTGTCCCGCTATACTCTTCTTCAGTGCACCATCATCTTCACAATACCTCATGAGCCTTCCTCACCTCAACTTCATCTACATTTCAGAGGCCACCATCAAACCCGAACGACAACCTCATCTTTACTGCAATGGCCATCATCTCACCACCTTCTCACTCCACCCTCGTTACCACTTAACCTCTGCGCTAGTCATGAAGGGTGAGGTCAAAGGTTAACTTTTTCCGCAGACATACACACAGAAAACCTGAGACAGACATACGCACATCATCATCATTATCAATATATCATCATCACCACCATCAGCAGGATCTCCACCATCACCATCATCATCATCACCAGCATCACCATCATCAGCATCACCATCACCACCATCACCAATGCGAACCCACGTCAAACGTTGCTGGTGAGCAGCGTCAGCCCACTGATGGCTGTGTAGTCCAGCAATGGTTCCAACCCATGGTGGTGGCTTCAAGACCAGTTTTCTCTTTGATCCCGACCTCGTCTTTCATTGATGACCTGAGGCTTCTTCACAGGGACTGGAGGTGGGAGATAATAGCAGAATAATGGGGCCCGCACACCATTAGTTGCGCTTTAATGGTTCTGGGAAAGTTCAACAAAGCTCGGAGAGATTTTTATATCAGGGGAAAGAGCCGCGAAGTTTTTAAAATTGCCAGTTAAATTTACTATAGCGTTTTTTTTCCTCTCTCTCTGTTATATATACTGTAATGTCTTCACATCTAATACTCACACTTCAGGAATATGTCTTTACAATGCATTAAAAAAGCTGAAAATGATATTTACTGACGATTTATTTTCTTCGAGTGTGTCAGACGCAATTGCCAGTGTTGCGGTAACTCCAATCTACTTATGAGGAATGTTTCCCTTCTTCTTACCCAACTCCAGGCGGGAGCAAAATGGTGCAGGGTATATCAAGAGAAGAATAATGAGCCGACCATTTAAAGGAATTCCATCCTAGCAGACAAGGGACGACGGTGAAGTAAGTGTAGTATAATCTAAATGTGGCCTCACAGCCTATCACATCGTGTCGAGTAAGACACACTCGCGCGCACACACACACCCACACACACACACAAGGCCTTACTATAAGGGCTCCGTCTTCAGGCTTGAGGTGTTTGTGGACGATGATATTTTACGTGTAGGAACAATAAAAATAAAAGCATAATTCTCACGATACGTCGCTGTGTGTCTCTCTCCTTATCAGGAGGCGAGACGACGAATCATTATAGCTGGGACTTGCCACTCACACCTGCCTGAGCGGTGGATGCTGTCAAAGCAGCGACGAATCTATAAGACTCTGCGAGTATAATATAGTGATCATTCTCTCACCCTTGAAGCTCAGGCAGGATGTATTTCATCTTTTGACTTGTTTACGACAGCCTCACAGTATGGGGGGAAAGCTGCTGCTGTTGCTGCTGCTACATGACGTATTTATGTCGACAAATCGACTGCAGCGTCTCTCCTTTTTCTTACTATCTTGCGAGATAACATCTGAGGCTTTAACATCCAAGAGGATTTTCTAAAATTGATGGAGAGATTTTTTTTCCCTACTTCAGTAGTTACTTCTGGTTCGAGACTCTCCCAGGGCGTCCACACGGTCCTTTACATGAATGATAATTCTTATAATGAGGGTTTCAAGGAAATTTATTTTCTGAGAAAACGCGAAAAATTAAAGGTAATAATTCAGGATATTTTTCAACTCAAAAAAAAATTTTTGTGTCAAAACTGAAGCATAACATGTTCAAACAGTCCTAAACTGGAAATAATCATGAAAAATATATAATAATGCTCAGTTACCCATACTTAATCAGTAAATACGAATGAAATGACTACATAATACATTAAAAATGATTAATTAAAGCTCATAAAGACGAAAAAAACGATATTTTAACCTCGGGATTTGGATTCAGTATGAAAGATAATCGTTATAATGAAGTTTTGAGGAAAATCTATTTTTTCTGAGAAAAAATGGGAAAAATTTACAGGGTACTTTTAAACTCAAAATACTTTTTCTTTCAAAATTGAAACATAACATATTCAAACTCTTCTATACTGGAAATAACCATGGAAAATATATAATAGCGCTCTCATTTACCAATACTTATTAAATACGAATGAAGCGATTAGATGATACATTAAAAATGATTAATCAAAGGTCATAAAGACAGAAAAATGATATTTTAAGCTCAGATTTGGGTTCAGCATGAAAGATAATCCTTATAATGAGGTTTTCAAGGAAATCTATTTTTCTGAGAAAAATGCGAAAAATTACAGGTAATCAGGGTTATTTTTCAGCTCAAAAAAATTTTTTTTGATTCAAAATTGAAACATATTCAAACATTTCTAACTTGAAAAAGATCATGGAAACTATATCATACTGCTCTCAGTTACCGATACTTACTCAGTAACTACATATGAAATGATTAGATAACAAATTAAAAATGATTAATTAAATGTCATAAAGACGAAAAAACGATATTTCATAAAGACGAAAAACGATATTCTAACCTCAAATTTGGATTCAACATGAAAGATTATCTTCATAATGAGGTTTTCAGGAAAATCTATTCTTTAGATAAAAATGCGAAAAATTACAGGGTATTTTTTCAGCTCAAAATACTTTTTGCTTCAAAACCGAAATAAACCATATTCAAACTCTTCTAAACTGGACATAATCAAAAATATATAATAGTGCTCTCACTTACCGAAACGTACCCAGTAAATACGAATGAAATCAAAATGATCAAGAACAGGTCATAAAAACGAACTAACGATATTTTAACCTCAAATTTGGATTCAACATCTTTATCTTTATCCCCTGAACATTACAGTCATTAGCCCTGAACACTTCAGACGTCAGCCCTGAACACTTCAATCGTTAACTGGGACAATGTAGTTTTCAGTACTGAGTAACGTAAATGTTGACCAAAAATACATTTTTCGTCTCATGTTTCTTCGTTTGACAAAACTCTAATTCAGTAGCAGATCACGAAAGGGGGGGGGGGGCATTAAAAAAAAATTGTAGTTTATTCGCACTTACAAAAAAAGTAAACAAAAAAAAAAAAGAAAAAGCCAGGTCTTAATTACCCCGATGTCAAAACTTCCGCAGATGACTGAAAAGGACACTGATTGCACCGGTGGTCTGCAGAGAGAGAGAGAGAGAGAGAGAGAGAGAGAGAGAGAGAGAGAGAGAGAGAGAGAGAGAGAGAGAGATCGTGACAAACATGGCGAGTAACATGAAGCCTTGGCCCTCAGTCTGTCCTCGGACACAACTCTCCAATAAGAAGAACCAGAGACATGGCTGACGGTGCAGCGCATAACCAACGAATATGCAACACGACGGGTCCCATGACGAAGTCTAACACAAGACAGTACCATAGCCCTGGGTCTGATTGAGCCTGTGTGTGTTCATGCCATGTGAATATCATATAAAAAAGGAAATTCCTTAACCCCTCTGCATCATAGACCTGACCAGGTGCCTTTTGCAGCGGTTACGTAGGTCTGTGGGCTGAGGTAAAAACAGCCCCCCGACTTCAGAGCAGCAACCGTACACCAGCTTTGTCCCAGGCAACGCGAGGCCTGTTCCGGCTACTGGTGACCCCAGAAACAATCCATAGGAATATTTATATAACACATCCAGATAACACACAGCAATAGAAGAACTGCGTGGACAGCATAAGTCTAAGGAAAAAAAAAATGATGATGTAACCAAGAGACGGCAGAATCGGGCGAGTCTCACACTGCTGTGTCTGTGGAAGGGTAACAAGGTAGAAGAACCATGGGTAGGTAGTCTCCGTGTCAGCAAATCTGTTAAGAGAAAATTACGAAGCATCAGTTGCCGTGAAATACGACTAGGTGGGAATATCCTTCAAGGATACTACAAGAATAGGTAAGGACATGACGAAGGTTTAGATCCAACGCAGCAGTGAGGGATAGGAACCAGCGAGTGGTCTAGTCAGACCTATGAAAGCTAACGGAGCAACAGCTCCAGATACAAACACACGATGAAAGTCATCCGATGCACATGCAACACAGGATGTACCCCTGCAACACCTGCAAAGCCAAGGAAATAGATTTTTGAGTGAAGGACGGCTTGAAAGTAATGAATAGGAGTCTCGTGTGGGGGGAAGATTCAGGGCAAAGAAAACAAGATAATGTCTGAGATCAAGTGACGAAGGTTTTTCGAAAATAAAAACCTCATTTTACCAATCGTTTATCAGGTTTAATCTCGCATATGTCTGTCTGTACTGCATATTGTTAACAGTGATGGATAACTATTTCAGTGGACAGATATAGAAATACATACCAGTATGTATTGTTGGCTATATAAATGAATTACTATAAAAAAAACATTCATACTAATGGTAAGTCTGGATTAGTATTTTTCGTGATGTGATGCACAATGTATCATTTGAATTTTTTAAAAACGTTTCTGTTTGTGGACCTTATCAATCATCACATGTGTGATATCAAAGATAATAACTACATATTTTTACATAGTATATATTTACTGGCTTGTTTCATAATACCGAACACTCATCCATAACTATGAGATGTATTTAACTGGACTATGTATAGTATACACCATTACCAAAATCAATCGCTTTATCAACTCTTGTTTTGTATCATCTCCATTCTTTTTTTTTTCTGTTACTACGTTCTTGTGTATGCATAAAACATATCTGGGAATATGTTTCCCTAAAATCTCCGTCAAATACTCCTGTATATTGCTACTGTTCTGACACAAGACAATAGAACAAACGGACAGTAAAAAAGTCAACTGAAGTTCTCACAATAGAAAAAACAGCAAATTTGTGAAAAATACCATATCATATATATATATATATATATATATATATATATATATATATATATATATATATATATATATATATATTGGAAAGGATCACAATTTTGCGCGTGGTCAAGTATATTCCGATGAGTCCATAGGGATAATGAAACACTTTAAGTTCCCGAGTGCACTTTCGTGTAATAATCACATCATCAGGTGGGACACAAGAGAGAAGTGTATATATATATATATATATATATATATATATATATATATATATATATATATATATATATATATATATACACACACCACTAACTGGTGATTGCAAATATCGGTTTCATTTTACCATAACTCTCCTCACAAAAAAAAAAAAATAAAATGGCGCGCACATATGAGGAGTGATCTTATATGTTACAAAAGTAGCCATTTACGATTACAGAGAACCAAAATAATCTGCTTTTTATCCATTTCCTTTTTTGCAGACTTAACCAGATGATTAACCGGTAAATAAAACTATATCGCGAGATCAATACCAAAGAGAGAGAGAGAGAGAGAGAGAGAGAGAGAGAGAGAGAGAGAGAGAGAGAGAGAGAGAGGCTAAAGAGGAAAAAAGAAACTCTAGTAAATGCAGAAAACAAACGTAGGTAAAAACGGAAAATAAACGCCGGCTCGAAGGGAAACAAACGCCTATACACAGGGAAAATAAGCGCCCGCCTAAAGAAAAATAAACGCCACTATATAGTAGAAATAAACACCAGCATAAAGGGCAAATAAACACCGGCAAACATATAAAAAAAAAAAGGAAAACGTGATTTTGAAAAAAAAAAAAAAGAAAACGTCTCTTCAGGGGGAACTAACCTCTCAAACACGAAAAGGAAAAAAAATCAAAGCTATGACCACCGGCCACCAATCATCACTATGGCAGAAAAACATGACCTGAGGATCAGGAAAAAAAGAACCATGGAGACAGAGCGACCTAGGAGACTTGGGGAGACCCAGGAGACTGTGGGACGCTGGAGACTACGGAGGTCTTGGAACCCAGGAGACTGCTGACCCACTCACACCAGCCGGAGCATCATCAGCCTATCGCTAGGGTCTGGCTGCCTCACGCTTGGCCAGCCAACCCGCATTATATAAATACAACACACTGGTTTGAAGAGTGAGGTCGGAGGGGCGACCGCACACCCCTGGTGCAGTGTCACCCACGGGGCGGTGTGACACCCCTGAGGCAATGTCACTCAAGGGGAAGGTGGTGTGACACCCCTTGCGCTGTGTCAGCCAAGGGGGACGACGGCATATCCCTGGTGCAGTGTCATCCACGGGGGCGGTGCGTCACCCCCTGAGCGTGGTGCAGTGTCAGCCGCCGCTGGGCTTGGCTTCATGACAAAGGAGGCGTGGTCTTTTGGACACGCACAGGGTGCGTCTCTGGCTGTCAACTGACACTTAATCAATCGCTGTTATTCCCAGGAGGGGAGAGTGGAACAGGAGACTCAGAGAGAGGACCTGGGAGAGGAAGGTGTGAGGGGAAAGGGGGGGAAAGGGTGGTAGAATGGGAGGGGATCCCACTCGTTAAACTCAAACTTTCGCCAAATTTTCTCGTCTTGGTCTTCAGCTCTCCATCTCCGACCTATTGTTCCCCGGGCTGCGTGCGTGAGAGCCTCTGGGGAGGAAGGAGGGAGAGACCAGACTTACACGAGGGTCGACGCTAAAAACTTGGGGGGAAGAGATTCTCCACATGAGGTCTTCCTAACGACGGGTGCCAAACGTGGTCTTCCTCACCAGGGCCGTGACGCAAAACCCTCTGCCGTGGCCTCCACTGCCAAGAGGTTCATATGCGCCTTCACCGTCTCATGCAGCCTCCATCACACACGTTGGTCATCGTGCCTTCACCCTCTCATGCAGCCTCCATCACACACGTTGGTCATCGTGCCTTCACCCTCTCATGCACCCTCCATCACACACGTTGGTCTTCATGCCTTCACCCTCTCATGCAGCCACCATCACACACGTTGGTCTTCGTGCCTTCACTCTCATGCAGGCTCCATCACACACGTTGGTCTTCGTGCCTTCACCCTCTCATGCAGGCACCATCACACACGTTGGTCTTCGTGCCTTCACTCTCATGCAGGCTCCATCACACACGTTGGTCTTCGTGCCTTCACTCTCATGCAGGCTCCATCACACACGTTGGTCTTCGTGCCTTCACCCTCTCATGCAGGCACCATCACACACGTTGGTCTTCGTGCCTTCACTCTCATGCAGGCTCCATCACACACGTTGGTCTTCGTGCCTTCACTCTCATGCAGGCTCCATCACACACGTTGGTCTTCGTGCCTTCACTCTCATGCAGGCTCCATCACACACGTTGGTCTTCGTGCCTTCGCCCCACATGCAGCCACCATCACACACGCTGGTCTTCCTGGATTTCATCTCTCCAAACTGTACATGATGCCTTCCAACAATTCCTCCTCCTCATCCTGAAAAATTCCATCGTTTGATTTTACCTTCCCACGCATTTTCAATTTTTTTCCTTCTGTACTGTTTTAGTTCGTCCCGATTCCTCTCCATATATTCTAATGCCCTTTCTGTCACTAACATCTGCCGTTTCTTTACATCTTTTCTTGTCCGTTTTCTAAAATCTTTTAATCATTTTTTTCTACGTCTTTACATTTGCCTTCCTCCACCTATAGTGTTTCTCGCACTTCTTCCTTTTCCCTCTCCTTACCCCTCTTTTCCTTTCTTCTTCTTGCAATTACCCTTTCTCCTTATTGTCTCTCAATTGCTTCCATCCCGCTTCCTTCCAACTCCTTCGTCGCTTCGAATGTTAGTTCGGCGTGGCTGGCCACTCAGTCCAGGGTCCAGCGTGGGGATGGCTCTCTCAGCACCGTCCAGGTTTGCCATTAATTGGATCTTTTGCTGAAATTTTAAAGCAAAGTTCAACATATTTTTTTTTCCACTATCCCAATTTTTTTTCTTCTCTGAAGTGACCATTTTTCTTATTAAAATCTGGCATTTTTCTCTTTGTGGTGATTTTAATTCTGCAGCAGTACATCAGTAGGTTTATTATACGTTATTCATCTATATTGGTGACATTACAGGAAACATGGGGCTTTTAAGCAATGTCTTTATTGGTCAGGCTTTTGAAGAATGGGCTCTCTTATTGGTCCGCCTTTCCAAAAGCCATCTCCAGTAGTTACATCATTATTAGTACGCTTTACATGATGGAGCTTTCATTAGCGGGCCTGAAAGACCTTACAGAAAAATCCAGACTGTGTGTAGTATACTGTTCGGTCTTCTAATGTCTTACGTCTTCTTAGGAATCATGTCAACAAATGTTGGCTATCTTTATTTCAGTCCTGCAGCTTTGTTTACCATCTGACCATCACAGTCAGTAAACCGGAGACGTAAAACTTAACCAAAGGATCGTTGGGGCTGTAGCAAGGTGGTAAACGATATGTCTCTCTCTCTCTCTCTCTCTCTCTCTCTCTCTCTCTCTCTCTCTCTCTCTCTCTCTCTCTCTCTCTCTCTCATCCCCTAGACAGATTAAGAAGGGCGTCCTACATAAAAAAAAAATTCTATCAACATAACCTTGACAAGTTACGCCTCGGCACAACACTAATCATAATCTTTTTCGGCTCAGAGTTTAGTGTTATTTCCAGGATCATGAGAGGATTTTTCCCTGATATGGCCCAGCTTTACGACTCATCTAGTCTTAAGCTTCCCCACCTTTATGTACACTCGGCTCCAGGGAAGCAATTAACCTCGAGGGCACAATGGCACGACCCTTGAGCACGACAGTATGAACCCCGAGCACGACGTCATAAACCTTGAGCACGACCGTATTTACCTTGAGGACGACGGGATGTACACTGAGGACGACGGTTCTAACTCGAGGACAACGGTACGAACACAAAGGACGGCGGGACGAACTTTGGGACACTATGATACGCCCTTTAGGCATGATGTCGTGGTCTTTGACGGGTCCAAGGCCACGACATCCTACCCAAGGGTCGTACCGTCTTGCTCAAGGAATTGAAAGAAAAAGGAATGAATGAACTAGTTAGCATTCGTGTACAGTGTATCCTCTACGTGTCACTGACGGCGACCTAAGGATGGGGGAACCTTACCCACAATGAAGCGTCGGCCTTTGATCTTGGTGCATTCGGCCTCGGGCATGAACGGCGTGACGCTTGAAATAGTAGTTTTTAAAGACGACGAATCTTGACGGTCGAGACGTGCGAGTGAAACTCAACAGAGGCAGAGGAGGAAAAATCACACGAGAATGCAGATGCTAGACATACTCGGAAAGGGGAAAGTTGGAGATGCAGTGGCAAATGGTTCCAAACTTGTCCAAGTCTCGTACCACCAGCCTCTCTCTCTCTCTCTCTCTCTCTCTCTCTCTCTCTCTCTCTCTCTCTCTCTCTCTCTCTCTCCGCTTCCTGCACCAACATACACCTGACATCTCATCGCGATATTCGGAACATTATACATATAGGGATTCAAATTCTAAGAGCAATGGACCATTCGGTCCTACCGAGATTCTTTACGAGAGAGGAAAGACGACTGAAGCGTATGGATCAGTGCACAAGGTAGGAACAGAAAGGCAGATTTTTCAGAGAGGAAAGCATGTAACCTTATCCATACACACAGCCAAGGTGACACATACAATACCAGTGGTGAATATGAATCGAACATCAAATATGTCTTATACTTAAACGCATCTACAGTACTGCTTTGAATTATACCCTAATTGGGCGATCATTTCATAAGCTAACAGTCCTGTTGAAAAAGATGTATTCATTTTTGCTTTATAATTGCGGCTGGAAATCATTAAAAAAAGACGTGGGCACGACGAAGAATTATCCAAGGAAAATACAACATTTGCGAGTGTGGTATAAAGGGAGCCTGTGGGCTGAAGAGTGGAATATGAGGAGACATGATGATGTAGTGTCCCGGGGGTAGAGAGAGAGAGAGAGAGAGAGAGAGAGAGAGAGAGAGAGAGAGAGAGAGAGAGAGAGAGAGAGAGAGAGAGGATAAAATACCTGCTTGAAGATATATGCAAAATTAAATAAGACATGAAGAAATCAGAAAAAGATTTCAATGTCATGTCACTAATGACAAGAACGGGAGAAGCTGAAATGGTTGGAACTTCTGAAGGGAGCGGGATGAAGAATGAGAGAGCAAAATAGCATTTTACTGAACCCCCGGCTGGATATGACCAGCAGGCAGAGCTGGAAAGTGATGGAGGGGTGACATTCAGGAACTCGCAACGAAGCAAAGAACTGGTAGACTGGACAGACAGCGGGAGGATGATGCGTTCCGAAATAGGAGCAAAATAAAGGCAACGTCGCCTCTCACTGAGAGGCTGGATGTCCATCTGTGTGCAGAAGTAAATAAAAATATACAAGTGTGTGTGTGTGTGTGTGTGTGTGTGTGTGATGGTAGCTATGGTGAACCTTCACTGCAGAGCTGAATTACCAAAGTCCCATCATTACTGTACCCTAGTTATTTATACTCTCAATTACCTTTATGTAACACAGCGTTTACCATCACCTCGATCTCACGGTGTTTTCCCCAGTCCTGCCGCTCATACATTTCGTTCATGTTGTTCTTACAAATAATTGATACACTGTTCCCCCTGTAATGTACTACACTGGTCATCGTAAGTGCCAGTTCTGAATTTCAACCTTGCGACGAGAGACGAAAGACACCCAAAGATACAACCCTAGTGCGATCTGTCCCCTAGTTGTAGTAGTAGTAGTAGTAACACCAGTAGTAAAAGTATAATCAGTGTTCTAGTGTGTGTGTGGGAGGCACGCTGGTTTAGCACGTGTGTATTAAACAACTGCGTTTAGAACACAAACATTTTCAGCGAGCATGTTAAGAAAGTAAGTAAGTTTAACAAGCAAGTGTGTTTAGCAGGAAAGTGTGCTTAGCAGGTGCATGTTAGTGAGTTTAGCGGGACGAGTGTTTTCACAGGGCGAGTTTAGATGAGTAATGAGTGGGGTGCGAGGGAGGGAGGGAGGGAGGAAGACCTGCTCAGGGATCAATAAGGACAGCATTATGAACACTACACCACCAGCCACCTGCTACACCTGATATATATATGACAGTCACGGTTTACCAGGTACACTTTGGGTATAGGGAAGACAAGGGTGCGAACTCTCTCTCTCTCTCTCTCTCTCTCTCTCTCTCTCTCTCTCTCTCTCTCTCTCTCTCTCTCTTTCTCTCTCTCTCTCTCTCTCTCTCTCTCTCTCTCTCTCTCTCTCAATGGAGGGAAAGGAGTACAGTCTTGTCTTGGACCTTTTCTATCCAAAGGAGTCTATCATTGCCCTGCTCACGTGTGCAGCGCAGCCTCGAAGCTGCACAAGACCACATGCAGGGTCGTATACAACCACTGGTGTTACCGGACTCCGCTTGCAAGCGATTACACCACGAGTGAGAAAGCACCTTCGACGAGGCTATAACAATGGCAATGGTACAGGAAGAACCACAGCGTCGTTGAGGACCTTCCTGCTCTCCAAAGGAATCCACTTTACCATACCCCTGCATGGAGCGCAGAAGGAACCCCATATGAGGGATCATGGGTTACGTACCAAACTAACTGTACATTGGATGTGTGTTTGTACAATGTTTGAAGAAGTATATATATATATATATATATATATATATATATATATATATATATATATATATATATATATATATATATATATACATATACGTTTAAACTAGGTGTAAATAAATAAATAAATAAACAGATAACTGTTTACTGAACTTAGACAGCCATTCGACTGAAAATTCACGGTTTGGGCATTACTGATATTACAGAACTGGGATTACCAAATAACTAATCATGGTATAATTCATCAAGATGAGATGGACACTTCCACACTCTGGATAAGCAGATGGGCGAGGTATATCTACGTATATAAACAGGGTATCAAATACAGAGGGATGTTTACAGAGCAAACAGAATGGTTTATGCAATACGCACTTGGCTGAACGTTAAGTGATGAACAGTTACGGAAATACAGTAGTGTGTGTGTGTGTGTGTGTGTGTGTGTGTGTGTGTGTGTGTGTGTGTAAGCGCGCGCCAGCGTTCCTGTATGCGAGTGTGAGGGTTCGTGCGTGTAAGTATGCACAAGTGCGGACGCATGCAAGTGTCTTTATGCGTGTATGTGTAGGTATATGCAAAAGAATTTGCGTGGGCTTGCGCGTATACACAGCAGCAGCGAGAGACGAGTTCCTCCACGAGTTCTCCTTCAAGGAGTGTGTCTGAGGCCGCCACACGCTGGAGAATTCCCTCTCCCCCACTCTCTCTCTCCACCACATCAACCAAAGCCTCCACCAACCCTCCACTTCCCCCTGGGCAATATAGAATATATTCTAGTGTCTGAAACTTCTGTCTCCCCACACTTTCAACAGACTTGGGCGGCTTCCGACTTCACGTGTGTGTGCCTGGGTTTGCAGGCACTGCAAAGGGGGACGCGTCTCAACGTTTACCGCAAAACGTATATCTGCCAAGAGTGAATTATCTGCCACCTGGCATATTACAGTGCCGGTAGCTGGCGCCTACCTGTAAATTCTACGAGTGAGAAAGCTTGCTAGCCTCGAATATAGTCACATATATTGGTCAAGTTCCTCATCCGTCATGCATTACGGAATGCAAGACAACACGACATGGTAATAATTCCAAGGAAAAATAAAATACTTTGACTATCATGCTCGGAGAATTAGCTTCAGAGAACCTTCTAATTTTCACAAAGAAATCGTAAGAGGTCTCCTCAACGTGAGGGGAAAATCCTCTCAAAATCCTCTCTCGAGGGTGAGGAGGGTACAACAGGCGAAGGCCTGTGTTGTACCTGGATGGCAGGAGGAGTATACCATCCTCTGCAGCACCCAGGAGAGGAGGAGGGCCACACTGATGCATAATCCCTGTCGGCGATCACGTCTCGAGTCCCTGGGCCAACTTTTTGAAAACTCCTGGGAACTTTTCAGACGAGTTTACTGTGGAACACTCATTTCATATTCTGCCCTCAACGACGCCAACAAAAGGTCCTGGAAGAGTCACATCGAATGAGACTCCGATTTTCGCCCCCGTTGCGACGACGCATAACGGAAACAGACGCGAAAATGAATAAAAAAGGGTTCGTGAAAATCACGGGTGAGCCAGCACTCTGATGCCTCTTGAAGGCCATCATCATCATCATCAGGCGCGTCGGCGGTGCCACCAGCTGCTGCTGCTGCGGCTTCCTCCACACCACTCGATTATGAGTTAATGGAACAGAGGCTGGTTTTGAAGGCCGTTACCCAGCACTGCACAACACCTCAGGGGCATCGCTGTGATAAAAGTGGAGAGATGCCACCTGCGGCACACGTGCCTCGTGCCTTGATAACTCGTACAGGCATCTGTCTGTACATAGCTGACGTTTACATTTTTTTTTTCTAATGTTACCTGAGACGTCACGTGCGACGGAATGCCCTTAACAAGTCCATCCCACTAACGCTTGGTCTTGGACAATCGCATGTTTACCAAATGGCCTCCTAGCTGCGTCTCTTCGTTGTATATCAACTGACTTATACTTCTCTCTTGTGTCTCCCATGATGATGTGATAATAACACGAAGGTGCACTTGGGAACTTATCGTGTGTGTATATATATATATATATATATATATATATATATATATATATATATATATATATATATATATATATATATATATATCCTAGACTAAGGAAGGTACGTAGTTTATCTACCAACCCCTATGAGAGGAGGATGAACAGCTGGGTTAACTGTGACCTCGGGCGGCCCGTGAACACATCACGACCAGCAACACCTGAGGAAGCCATTACAGTGAACAGTGGAGTCTTAAGGTGCCACATAGTCCTGGTCACGACTACTTCTCTTACTGTCAACGTTGGCTTGAACATCTTTCTATCCGACCTTTATTTCCCCATCACTGTTGCCCGGGGATAGAGAAACGGTCGAGATCAGCCACGTACAACAGATGCTACCACATGTACACATTACTCGAGTGCTGACCACATCACCATTAGTATCTCGCCATTAGCGTGTTTCCTTGTCATATTATCACGAGTCCCTCACTACCAAAGGGACCACTAAAACCTCATAATCACACAAGTTCCGCTCGATCATGGGGACTCCAGCGACTCACACTCACTCAAGTCCCTCTCCATCATGGGAACATCAGAGCCTCACACTCACTCGTCCCTCTCCATCATGGGGACTCCAAAGCCTCACACTCACTCAACTTCCTCTCCATCATGGGGACTCCAAAGCCTCACACTCATTCAAGTCCCTCTCCATCATGGGGACTCCAAAGCCTTACACTCACATGAGCCTCTCACCAGTAGGGACCTTCCGAGCAGAGCCTCCTGACGGTGCCAAGTATAAGGAGAAAAAGTTCTTCGCAAAATCACAAAACAATTCTATCGTTTTCCACAGTCCCACAGCTGAAACATTCTACTGTATTACTTGCCTTAAAGGGATAAAAACGTCACCCATTTCTCATTCTACAGATATGTCTCACTTGTTTCGTCCCTATCGTTCCTTCCTCTTTCTCCGGAGTCACCCATAAATCCCTAACTATCATGCTCTCATAATTCATACTTCTTATAACAGCTGTAGTAACGACCTCCCTCATTCATCACCCTAACAGTCTCAACTCGCGCCTCATCACGACACATCCACACACGAATCTTGCTTACAGCGTCTTGCCACAGCTTCGCCTCGGCTCCAAGTCTCGCCACAGCTTCGGCTCAGTTCCAGCCTTCGTCATCCGCGATCTCTTCCTCTGTTCTCTTTTATCTCGTTCGTATCTGGCGATTTATTGTTCTTCCTCCTCTTCTCCCATCCCTGTCTCCCACGGCAGTAAAATATCATAGCCATTTGAGACCCACACAATTTATGGCCTTGTTCTGAGAATGAATTTCTCACCTTATCATTGACGTCAGAGATAAATTCGACCAATCAAGGCGAGTCCCTGGCCTCGCTGATCAAGGAGCCGTCCACCTGATCGAGACTTCGTGCCCGGGCGCGCCGCCCTTGGGTCACAGGTCCTGTGTCATTCGCCTGACTGGCCCGGATGATACGTAATCAACAGATGGTCTTTGATACTTTATCTATGACCGATAAGAAACGACAGAATCTATATCATTTTCCTCTAAAATGAGGAAATGATATATATATATAATGAATAAATATACCCAGATGTTTTTTAATATATAGCATCAAGAGCTAAAATGTTGTAAATCATTTGGACAAACAATGAAGTCAACCAGCTATTCAGCACCGATCAAAGACGTACAGTAAGTATATACACCACGTCCGTGCAGTGTGTACACCACATCCGTGCAGTGTGTACACCACGTCCGTGCAGTGTGTACACCACGTCCGTGCACTGTGTACACCAGGGTTCAGACAACACCAAGATAAACTCCAGCTGCTCTTGGCTGGACCACTAGTGGCCAGTGTAGGATCCTCCTACTCGAGGTACGGTCACCCAAGAAGAATCATGGTAAGGAACTTCACCGCTTCCTGAATCTAAGGACCCTCGGCTGGCAAGGGCGTGTCACACACTCCCCAGGATATAAGGGTTCTATGACAAGGGCTTCATCAGGTCCCAAACATTAGTGTTAAAGGCAGTTGTCTCCGTGACTCTCACAAACTATACGGATTTTATGGCTGGAGCCTCAAAGACTGCTGAAGAGTGAGGTGTCTATCGCAGACGACTGTGAAAACTCCCTAACTTCAGAGACTCAGAGAAACGGGCGCAAACATCATGACGTTAAGAACCTGGTATCCACAGCAACTCAAGGGTCTCTGACCATTCGGGACTGCAATGACACCCAAGTATATCCTACTCTTCGCCCGTCAGTAATCCTCTATGGTACAGTGACGTACCATCTTTACAATGGGGTCACCTCTACCATCAACCTCCAGTCGTACTAAGTTCCATCTCTCTCACCGTGGATTACCTCTCTACAATAACCTTCAACCATGTTTTAACCCTCATCACAATCCTTCCATCTCAACTATCAACCAAGACACTATCGAGACAGCAATGCTGGGGAAAAATGATCAATAAACAAATGATATGATTAACACCGCTATGAAAACACTGATCTCTCACTCCCAAACACCTCCTCCCAACAGAAATGAATATAAAGAAAATTTGTAAAAAAAAGCAGAAAAATGACCCTCCTGATGATAACATATCAGCACACGCCTACACGATCACCAGACGCATCATTATGATCTTCCTCACGCACACTAGGACCCAACCAAGTCATTATGCGAAATCATGGGGTCGATTAGTGACAATCTGTGCACGAACTCAGCACAGAAAGTCTTTCACGACCTCGTACCAGAAACTCGTTACCACAGGACTTTAAGAATTAGGAACAAATCATCCTTTTTAAAAGAGACTTTAAAAAGAATAAGTCATGAAACCCTTAGACAAGGCGGAGGTTCCACCCTTGGGGGTATGATGGATGACCTTCAAGACAATCGTACCGTCTTACTAAAAGTCTTCCGTTGGATCACTGTAAACAATATGGTTTTCAATGGGGGGTTACAAGTTGCACCTCCTCCGGTACGGGTAGACTGAAGGACTTAAGAGCAGTACAAAATGCCGGGCGGACACAAGCACCATCACATCACAAAAGTGAACAAATGAGAAGGACCTCTGAGTAACGTTGCCCGACGACGTTACCTTCAGCGAAAACTAGGTAATAATAGCTGCCTCTTCCAAAAAAAAAAAGGGAGGGATGGATCTTGCGGACCTTCAAGAGAATAGAGAAGACGGCAATAATTACGCTGTGGCACAAATAATCTTACGACCGTAATGCAGATGTAAGCTAAAACGCACTTTCAGGGAACGTAAAACAACAGTTCGAAAGTGTAGTTATAATAGCACGCACGAACGCTTTAAAGGATGTGAAGTGCTGGGAAGGACTGATTACTGAGGCTGTACTCTCTGGTGTGCAGTCAGGAGAGGCATAAGGTACACCTCGAAAATCCTACACTCGAAAATAATGTCATACCTGCAGAACAACATGGAAGGGTCTGAAAAAAAATATTACTACTGAAATCATACCATTTCCTGCAGTCATGAGAAACACCATGGGATGTACAGTGGGCCTACGGGCCGTGGTCTGCAGTAGCCTGGTCGACCAACGACCCATTTCAGCTCGTGCCTCTATGTTCAAGGGTCATAACTGATCCTTATGTGTGTGGTCAAAGTCGTAACCATCACACTTAAGGATCGTCGTGTCTTCGTGTCGAAACGCTTGACAACACACTTGATAAAAACTCCTCCTCCCTTCAAAACAATATGGTCTCGTTACTTCCTAAGTCTAAATGTTATTTGCAATTTTTATCAGTTAAATACTTCCTTCTTTTCTTCTAACACAGACACAGACACACACACACACATATATGTATATAAAATATATATTTTTTTTCTTAAAGCATTTTCTGTTCCCATAATTAAAGTAGTCTTTCAGATCTTGCAATTCATCCGTAATTATGTTATATCATGTATCATCATTTTCTCAAACTCGGTCCTTCCAAGTCTTTCTTTACGTTTTGTTTCTCTGAGCAGAACATCTCCCTTCTATTCTTTTTTTTTTTCCACATCCTGCAGTTCATCAGGCGTTTTAATTATGAATTTTACTTTTCCTCCTTGTAAAAACAAAATCTGCTTAATTCATACTAAACGGATGACTTACACACGAACGCTAAGATGCTTTTACTTCATTAACTTTGTATTCTTGTTAACTCCCAGACTTGTGTGTCCAGTGGATCTTACTGTCGTCTTCTCTAATGCTGTCATCTCCAGTATTTCATTACGACATGGTACTTCATCATCATATGTTTCTTCCCCCAACTCACCCTAAATAAAAGGCCACATTATATTTCATTCAATTATTTTTTTCTTTTTTTTCCCCAATGTATTCTCATTCAAGCTTTTGTTCTATCATCAGTAAATGTAGGACTAGTGTTAAATGACTTGTTCTTTTTATAAAGTTCAGCTTATCTACTATATTTTTACTTTACGACTCACACTATTTTATTTTTAACTCTTTTCACTGACGTGCAAAAAAAAAAAAGAAGTATTGCGACTATACATTTTTCCATTTCCTACCATATTCATTCTTATCTCACTGGCTCACGTTTCTCATATTCAGTTTCACGCCATCACCCACTTCGTTAACTTCGTCGCCGTCCTCAATTTGACTCTCCGGGTTACATGTCATGCACAAACATCCCTCATATGGTGACGTTCTTTCGTCTTGAGTGTCAGTATCTAGGGTTTAAGGTGTGGAGGAAAGTTGTGAAAAATAAGGAGCCAGGTTTCAAGTTCAAGAGCCAAGCTTTACGTTCAGGGGATAGATTTCAAGTTCAGGAGCCAGGTTTCAAGTTCAGAAGTTAAGTTTTAAGCTCAGGAGCCAGGTTTAAAGTTCAGGAGTCCAGCTTTAAGTTCAGGGGCCAGGCTTTAATTTCAGAGGGTTGGTTTCAAGTTCATGAGCCAAGGCGATACATCTCAAGTTTGATGAGAAGCCACAGTAATGGCTTACATCTTCGACTCAGATTTGAGCACCTCATTTTCCACCAACATCCACCAGTTCGAAAATTTTCCAAACCTTGTATTTACTGTGCCGACCCTCATAATAGTCCTTCCATTAATACACACCATCGTTTCATGGTCTCTCTCTCTCTCTTGTTCGCTTGTTTACCACTTCGCAGAATACCTCCAACTCGGTTGTAAAATCTTCGTTCGCTCTTCATTTCCTCACATCCATCATCTGCTGAGGCCCTTCCCCTGGGAAGGGTTCCTTATATAAAACCTGACATCTTGGCTTCATCTCTTAACCGCTCACTGGCGCGTTGAATTTCTCTTCCCATCATCCCTCCGTCTTACATCAAGATTCCTTGATGCTCTCTCCACACACAACCTATCCTTACACTCCCGATCCTCTAACCATAACTATCCCCTATACTCATCATCCACATCATCCTACATAATCAAATCATCATCACTAACTTTTCATCCAACTTCTCTGGCAAGTCCGCTCTTCAACCTCAGTAACTTTGCTCAGCCTCCACTTTCACTGGATTTTCATTCGGTGTCTCTCCTCCTTGGCTGACCATCTTAGCATCATTCTGGCTGACCGTCTTCGTGTCTCCTTGGCATACCATCAGACGGTTGCCTTGGCAGACCATCTTAACACCTCCTTGGCTGCCCATCTCAGCGTCTCCTTGGCTGACCATCATACTGTCTCCTTGGCTGACCATCTTATCGTCTCCTTAGCGGACCATCTCACCATCACCTTGACTGACCTTCTTAGCGTCTTCTTAGCTGACCACCTTATCCATAACATTTGCCTGTGTGTTGTCTTGCTGTCCTTTGATCGAGTTCGCCCACAAAGCAACCATTTCAGTTCTTTACGCACACTATTCGACAAAACACAGCTCAACCATACACCTCTTTCTACTGGTCTGCTGGAAACACTCATATTGATCGCAGGACACAATCGAGTGGTAGTTTGTCACAATTATTCCTAAGGCCTGGATGTCTCTCACCCCCCACCATCATTTAGAGTTTCCCGTCCATGAGCAAAATGGAGAAAGCCGGTGTTTGTTCACATGAACAGAGTTATTGTCTCCTGACAGTCGTGTATCTTCGGAAATGACGGCGATAAAAAGGTAGCATTTCATCCCTGGGTAATGTTCATCCAATCTACCAATCATGAAGATAACCGGATGTTCCACACCAGGTGCTACATAGCGCCACTCAGAGACGTTGGTCACACAGTTGTCATCTACCACTCTCCCATAACGTGTCAGTCTTAAAGGCGCCAATTAGAACAGAATGACAATACTATTCACTGAAGGAAGATATAAAAAAAAAAGGTTATCAAAATAACTCGCATAAAGATAGATGTACATGTTAGCACGAATAAATTCTACGAAACTGACAGATACTCACTTGAAAAACCGCTTCATCAACGTCGTCCTAATGGAGCGGGTCTTCGGTGTGGAGAAGTTTGAGTACTTCAGTAAAACCTAACAAGACAAGAGGACTGAAACCAGCACGGTCATGGTTGGGGTTAAGGAGAGGCTCAAGTAAAAAGGAAAAAAATCCTGCACAATTCCTGAAACCTGCCAGACTAGTATCCTTACAAGTTCTCAACATATTACATATTACAAGTTCTCAAACATTCCCAAGTGAATGACCAAAAACGCGAAGCACTTTCCCTAATCCCTAACACCTCAGCCCAGCATGCTTGCAGTCAGCTCCGTATAAACGTCACTAGTTGCTTATTCCTTTTTTTTTTTTTCAATTACAAGACCTTACAGGAAACATCTCTCCTCTAGACGCTGAAAAGCCTTTCCCCATCCGCAGGAGAGCATCACAAAACAAGCAGCGATCCACTTGCCTCAGTGATCTGCTGGTCTAAGATGCCTTGAAGTCCTCACACTTGGTCCATTAAACGTCTTAGCAGCAGAGAGAACCCCTCCCCACACCTCAAGGAGGAGGAGGCGCCGCTGGCAGTAATGAAAGTCTGACGCCGGGCAGCAAAGCCGACAAAAACAGATCGCAGAGTTAACAGCTTCAGCCACAAGCAAGAAAGCGACATTTTGGAGAGAGAGAGAGAGAGAGAGAGAGAGAGAGAGAGAGAGAGAGAGAGAGAGACTCTTCCAGTTTGGGATACAATACAGTAGGCCCTAGAGAACAGGGGGAAATACAGAGGAGAGTATAACAACGGTGGCGAGTGAGGTGGTAGCGAGACTGAATATAATTTGATCCATTGGTGTTCGTAGCCTAACCTGAAGACCGGGGGAAATCGAATGAGAGAGATCCACTTCAGAGAAGAACTGATAAGACAGACAACTGAATGAAAATCATGGAAGGGAACTATACCGCTCCACCAGCCGCTGGAACCAAGAGTAAACCGTCCATCAAAGTGCTATTAACGTGGCAAAGACAGACTTTGTCTCCTAGCGGCCGATCCAGCTGCCACCTGCTGGCGTGTAGTTAGTCCCGTCCATGGAAAGAATCCATACCCCCCCCCCCCCCTCCTGTGAGTTCTCCTCCAGAACCAGACTAATGGAGCTCCGTTTTCATAGGACGAAGAAAGAAATCACTTAGCGAAAGCTCGTAAAAAAAAAGAAAAAAAGGAGAAATGATTTTATACTCGGGCGTCAATCATCTCAACGTTCCAAAGCTTCTGGAGACCCGACTCTCTCTCTCTCTCTCTCTCTCTCTCTCTCTCTCTCTCTCTCTCTCTCTCTCTCTCTCTCTCTCTCTCTCTCTCTCTCTATACAGACACCGAAGCACACCAATTCCGTATAACGATACATGAAAATAAAAAGAAAGTAGCAGCTCCAACGTCATATATTTCTGAACGAGTGAGGAAGTAAGCTGACCGACTCCCGTCATATGAAACATGTAAGCACAACTCGGGACTACAACAACGAGGCTTCACAAGTGGCCGTGAGCCAATCTACTCAGCTGCTCGACTTCAAACTGATACGATCGTGGACGCTGGTGATACCAAACGTACTGTTCAGCTCTCCTGTACACACACCACAACACCACGAAGACCTTTGACAAATGAAATCATCGAGAGGTCGAAGAGAGAATGTGCGTCATGGGAATTACCACAATACTCCCAGCCTTTGCTTTTTGATTTCCTAACACACCAGAGCGAAAAGTAAATAGTTAAACTACGCACAATCCACGTCCTCCTTTGTTAGAAGCGATGGCCTTCAGTGGGGTGTGCTTTGTCTCGCACTCCTCTTCATTGTCATGTCTCTAAATGAATTACCTTACAAAACGATCTTAGGAAAGTTGTCAGCAAGGCCATATCCACTACCTTCTCTGTTAGATACTCTGCCCTTTGGGACAATGTTTGTAGTGTCCTATTCCTCCTATTCCTCTTCATTCTCATGTTTCTCATGTTTCTATACTAAACAAGAACACTAAGCATACCTATGATGTAGTTTTGAATTTCCTGTCGAACGGAATGCAAAGCAAAAGAATCTTCAGCAAACGAAGAAAAAAATCCAATGTCAGAAACTCTGTCCTTCTACTCCTCTTCAGTTTTATTCCCAACACAGACGACAACTGTAGATCATCCTCTACAGGTAATGTCAGATTTAGTAAAGAACTCGCGATAACCGAAGAGGTAGTCGGGTCTTACCACAGGAGGAGAGGAATGTGACGAAGGAGGACCTCACCCCTGGCCACCAGAACGAACAACACATCAAATCAGCGAAGATGACAAGTTATATAATGAAGATTTCAATGACGTCACTTTTGACCTGAACTTTATGAGTCAGATCAGAGATCACGCTATCATACCCAAGGATCGTAAAATCGTGTTCATGGGGTCAAGCACACTGAAGACACTAATCCAACGGTGGTATCATTCAAAGCACATGCTGTATCCAGACTGCAACAGTCTTGTAACAAAGGCATGACATAAATCCAATAAACTTGCTCGGTTACAAAGCTCAAGTCGTTCTTTCCTTCCTGCTGTGATCCATGTCAACAGTCTATATTGCAATGGCAATATACAGGTAAGAGGGCTGGGACATCTACAAGTCTAGTATAACTACTAACAAGTATAGCTCGTCAAAGCTCTAGGTGCAGAGGATGTAAAGCAGCATCAGCACCTATCACTTTACATTACCTGTCACACCTAGTGTACACAAAAACATTTGATCGTATTAAACTGAAAGGAGAAGTAAACTGAAAATTACATGCACATTCAAAAGTCCCTGAGTGTACATGAACTTCACTGAATGAAGTGTTCAAGTGAACAGATAATTCAAGTTGTACACACAGGTATGGTGGTGTACGGTGTACCTTTTGTTACATTAGACTGTACATAGGCTTGGTCATGTGAACAAATGAACAACGTACTATGTGTAGGTATGAGAGTTAAGCAATACGCTGACACCACAGTATCATGGGTTATCAAGGGTCCTATGAAGCCATTTCCATGGATGGTGGGAGGGAATGACTTACTGGTATCAATATATGGGATTTAGGGATGTCCATCTACAGCAAAGGCCAAAATGTGGGATAAATGGATCCTTCATCATCAGTGTGGTTTCACTGACAAGTTCTTACCTTCCCTATGTACTGAAGGACTGTCAGGAGATAAGGGAGGAGGAGAGGTTAGAGAGTGAGGGAAGGAAGAAGAGCAGCAGTCATATATCTAAGACATTATAAGACTCAAGACTGGTCTTACCTGGGCTGCAGCTCGAGGCTCAACTTCGATGATTTCATTAGAAGAGGAGGAGCTGGCCTTGCGGCTGTGGGTGGCCCTGGCCTGGGAGACGGGCGTGTGGCGGTGTGGGGTGCCCTCCAGCTCGGGTCCCGGCGTGAGGGAGCGCAGCGGGATGCTGTCCCCGCGCCCCCCCAGTTTGTGGATGTCGTCCAGTAGGCTGTTGATGTCAGTCAGGTCCTTATCGGGAGGGTCACCAGCCAGGAGGGTGAGGGGCGTCGTCTCCTCGGGATCGTCCCCTCCCAGCTGTTGGCCACCTCCGCCGTCACCCACCCCGCCCCCCACGCCACCGCCTTGCTCCCGGGGCGCCGCTGGTCCGCCGTTACAGCGCCCACTGTCTCCGATCTCACGCATCACGTCCCCGCCGGCACGCGGCGACCACCAGCACATGGGGGTCCGGCCCGCACACACCGGCCCGGGGAGACCCTACAGGGGCCTCGCCCCTTCTCCTGCAGCTGAGGGCGGCGGGCGGAGCTGCGGTCATCACAGGGGGCGCCGGCCAGCCCGCCCAGCGCTGCCCATCACCATCACTAAACACTACTCACTCCTGCACCTCACACACACATGCCACCCAAACTTCTCGTGGATTCGTTGTGGGACTTTGAATACTGCGTAAAATGGCACTGTTGTTCACTAGTGTTTCCTTCTCACAGGGAAGGCACGGAATATTGACCTGTGTCGATCAAGAGAACGGGTTTGTTTGTTTGTTTGTTTGTTTTTGGCTGCTGTTTCTACTGCTGCTGTTTGCTGCTGCTATTATGCTTTCATATGTTCATCTGTAACTGCAAGACCAAACATTACTAACACGTTACGAGCTGAGGTGAACACACACCCCCTGCTTCCCCACACTGTGGCACCCTCTCCTCAACCCCGGTTATCAGGTGCTGGAGTCACCAGTCCAACACCACCAGGCACCACAGCGGTACACCATCGTCTGCGCCACACGAAGCTGGTGCCCTAACCCTGGGACACACGCGAGCCCCAGGATTAGGTCGAAGGAACATAAACTCGTAATGTCACCTTAGCTTTCCCGTCGGGTGACAGCCAGGCGTTATGTTGGCTGGGTGTCGATGCCCCAGCGGCGGCGTCGGCAAGCTCTGGCACCCGTGACCGTCCGTGGTTGTCTGTTGCGCATCCCAAGTCTCGTGATCTAATCTCGACACATTATTGACACCGCGGTATCTCGACGAACGATCTAATATACGCTGGCTTGGGGGTGTTGAGCCTGGCGTGTCCGCCTCCCCCTCCTTTAGTTTACATAACTAGAGACGTGTCTCCTGCAATATACCACCGTGTGTGTGTGTGTGTGTGTGTGTGTGTGTGTGTGTGTTTCCTAGGCGATGCCAACCAGAGGGAAGGCTGCTCTGGATGGCCTCGGCTGGATGTACTCACAAGTGCAGGAGGGGGAGACGATATGTCACTTCCTGCATACGTCACTCCTGACGTGCACCACTTCCACCCGTAGGTCACTCCTTCCCTAAGTCGACACCCCTATCACAGGTCAGCCCTTAGGATATAGGTCATTCCTACCACAGGATACTCCCACGAGATGTCCCATCACTCGTCATCCTTATTACAGGTCACTCCTAGCACAGGTCACTACTAACAGGTCACTCCTAGCACAGGTCACTACTAACAGGTCACTCCTAGCACAGGTCACTACTAACAGGTCACTCCTAGCACAGGTCACTACTAACAGGTCACTCCTAGCACAGGTCACTACTAACATCGGTCATTCCTAGCATAAGGCACTCCTAACATAGGAGTGACTTATGCTAGGAGTGACCTAACACAGCCCCACTCCTACCATTCCCATCACACGTCACGCTTACCAGGGTTCACGTCTGCGTCAAAACAAGTGGATCAAAATAGATTTTACGAATCTGATTGTGATCAATGAGATTTAGACCTTCAAAAAAAAAAATAAGTTCTGGCGGAGTGAAAAAAGGTATTGAGGAAAAAAGGGTAAACCCCTTATGAAATGCATATAAAAACATGTGGTCATCCATAATGGGTTGGATCTGATCCTATCTAACTCCTACTGCAATATATATATATATATATAAATATATATATATATATATATATATATATATATATATATATATATATATATATATATATAGTGCATATAAATGCGCACTTTCACAGATCACATAATACCCTCCAACAGCCAGGATTCGAACCCAGGACCTCCTGACTGGTATCCGAGAACAGTTAACCACTAGGCTAGGCTATGATAGCTTATTCCCGAATACCACGCAAAAGGTCCTGGGTTCGAATCCTGGCTGTTGGAGGGTATTATGTGACGTATGTGTGTGTGTGTGTGTGTGTGTGTGTGTGTGTGTGGGGTAGAATCACCCGTGGCGACGCAACAAGTATGCGCGCTATGCAACAGCCAGGGAGGGAGGGAGGAGGAGAAAACTCCGCCTCATCTGGTGCCCACATGACACCATAATAAACAGTTCCGGTATGTGCACCACAACACTGTCCACCTACATAAGTCATGAAGATGCAAAGATGGATGGACAATAATAAAAACGGAGATACGGGTTTCAAGCGGTTGTATTTCATAAAAGAAAAAGGAAAAGTACCTGATGTATCCATAACCCTTATACATCATCCGTGCGATGAGTAAGACGAAATCCAATCTAAGCGACGGATATTCTCAACACGCCATTTTCACTGTCTGGTTACTATCCACCTTGAGTAACATACAGGTGAAGATAAAATATTTATAACATACAGGTTAAGATAAAATATTTAAGCTCAAATTATTTCTTAAAATTTCCCTACCACGATATTGTTCTCTGCCTCTCAGTTATATCCATGATATGAATCTGATCTTCCAGTACCCCCTTAAAAGAAAATAATTTCAGTATTGAAATTAAAAAAAAAAAATGTTTTCTTCTTTCCTAATCAGTATGTAAAGTTATGCAACTACGTGGCCCCGACATGTAATTAGCTGGTCACTTCTACGCGAGGATCACATATGGTGGTTGGATGAAGACTCTGTCTCGTGCACTTGTCCTCGAGGTGTCGTGCTGGCGTGGAGGAGGTGTTCGTAGACAGACACAACAGAACAGACAGACAGACGCAGTGGTGGCGACGACAATGCCCATCACACACACTGCGTAGTGGAAGGATGTAGAGTTTAGTATATCGAGAGAGAGAGAGAGAGAGAGAGAGAGAGAGAGAGAGAGAGAGAGAGAGAGAGAGAGAGTGCGCGGTCACAACACACACACACACTCCATACGTCTGACGAATCATCAGGGATGGAACGACTGTGATACAACAGCGTTCAGAGACACGCGCGGGCAAAACCGTATGAGATACGATCCCCTGATACAGTGTTGTACTCCACACACACACACACACACAGGTCCGCCCGCCCGGCCGGATCAGAAGCCAAAGAGCCGTTACCTGTCCCTCGACTACAGACCAGCCAGGCCATAAAGAGCGACTAGGACATGATCCCCTCCACACCAGCGTCCCCTATGGTCTCTCGTATTTCCCTCAGTTCCCTTTCTTCCCCCTCACACACCCAGTTCTCTTATTCTCCCCTCATCCCTACCTCCTCTCCCTCTCTGCTTTCCTCCCTCCCTCGTGCTCGCTCATTCACCCGAAAACAAGCACGCGCATCTCGTCAAGGCAACCCAGTGTTTTGCTAACATTCAACGCAACATGAAATTTATAATGAAGTAGGTTCGGGGAGGGTGGCTTCTGGAGGCTAGCCACGGCCCCACGTACAGTGTGTGTGTGTGTGTGTGTGTGTGTGTGAAGGGGGCGGGAGGAACACCCCGGGACCACCCTGCACCACTGGTAGGCCCCCCCTCCACCTCGCCAAGGCTCATGGAGGCTCGATCCCGAATTTTATCACTCACACGACTTCAGGTTTTCGCGGTGTCTCATACAAGCACGAAAATAGATCAGCCTTCAAGCAAGCACTGTCGAACCGTTTCATTTTTACCAGCTGCTTTGTACACCGCCTGTATCTGACGGTTGCAGGCTTGTGGGATACAGCTGTATCTGACGGTCTGCAAGCTCAAGGGATACAGCTGTATCTGACGGCAGCTGCCTTACGGATACAGCCGGTACGTAGAGCAGCAGCGGCAGGAGGAGGAGGAGGCGCAGCAGCAGGAGGAGGAGGCGCAGCAGCAAGAGGAGGAGGAGGCGCAGCAGCAAGAGGAGGAGGCGCAGCAGCAGGAGGAGGAGGAGGAGGAGGAGGAGGAGCAGGAGGAGGAGGCGCAGCAGCAGCAGGAGGAGGAGGCGCAGCAGGAGGAGGAGGAGGCGCAGCAGGAGGAGGAGGAGGCGCAGCAGACACAACAGGCAATATATTTTTTCCGGCTCTGGAGGGAACCAGTGCAAGGCTTGTTAAAACCCATGAAATTGCACAGTGATGGAGTTGGCTTAGCCGCGCCGGGCGGCGAGGGACACGAAAATGTGTGGTAGTATTTTAGCTGTGGAGGGGGAGACAGGAAGTGTGCAGGTGATGCCCGCAGGAAGATATAGTCTGGTAAACAGTTTCTGCAGCTCGGGAGATGAGAGAAAATGTGAAGCGGTTTCATCGCTGACGAAGGAACGGCCTACAACCTTACGAAAACGTAATTCAGCACTACCAACAAACATACAACGTTATTCATAACGAAATAAATGTATATACAGCCCAAAACTTTATACAATATTGCATAAACGTATCACACAAGTGATACATGTTTTGTTGTACCTAATGAGACAACACGAGTTTTAGACTACAAATCAATTTCCCCCAAAACTTCACAAAAAAAAATCTGAAAGTCTTCACGAAGGATTAGAGACGCCCACACACACACACACACACACACACACACACGACCACGTACATTCCTCCTGCCACGTACTATTGTAAACCCTGACCCTAAAATCAATACCAAAAAAAACAAAGATAAAACCCTCAGTGTGAGATTACAAGGGTGGGGGTGTCTCCATGCAGGGTTGGAGAGGTGGAGCGGGTTCGGGGTGGAGCGGGTTCGAGGTGGAGTGGATGAGGGGGGGGGGGGGGTGGAGCGGGCTGGAGGTGGAGTGGGCTGGAGGTGGAGCGGACGGGCCCCCATGGCTTAAAGCGGAGCGGGTCACCTGAGGCCCAGGAGCCTGGTGACGGGCCAGCCTCAGGCCCCAGCGGCGGTGGTGGTGAGGAGGGGTGAGGCTGGGATGGGTAGAGGGTCATCAGGTGTGAGCGGCTGTATCACACCGGTCGAGGACCACAACCACTGCTGGGGGTACGGTGTGTGTGTGTGTGTGTGTGTGTGTGTGTGTGTAGAAGTAAACACATGGTATATGTATACAAGGTTAAGAGACAGGGCAACACGAGTGCTAAAACTTGCTCCCGAATACACAACAAATGGTAAAAAGGCACGACACGCGATACTCGTCTTGTGAATGTGATGGGTATCCAAGTCAACACTAATGTTTGCTTTAGCCTTAGTATTTAGGAGGAACAGTCAAAAATAAATCTGAGCGTTGAACATACACATACACACACACATTATATATATATATATATATATATATATATATATATATATATATATATATATATATATATATATATATATATAAAGGTGTCCTTGGGTTGTATATTCGATTACAGGCGATAGTGGACGCCAGCCGGAAGAGGTCACCTTAGATGAGAGAGCGTATCAGCATCAATAGAGGGAACAGAGTCGTTTCCTCTCCACAAGTGTCCGTCTCTACCCTGCTCCTGCTTGGAGTGCAACCTTAATGCTACAGGAGCCCCATAAAAGTGGTCTTGAAGGAGTCGTGTGATCATCATAATAATTTGATGATCATATAACCCTAGAAACGATTTAACAGGGGCTCTTCTAACCTCAACGCTGCGCTACAATCAGCAGCAGGGAAATAATGATCTCATTCGGACGGAGAAACTCCTCGGTGAGACTGTACTCCTTTCCATCCACTGACGATGATGCTACAGCCTCGCCGATGTGACTCCTCACTCACGTGGTGAACACCTGCAGGCCAGGCCACGTAACACCATAACATTCCACTGTGTGATGGAGAGTAGAAGACGCGGTTAGAACAGCTGGTGTGTGTGTGGCAGCCACCACACTCGGGGATCGTACGCCACTGCTCAAGGTGGGGGGAAAAAAAAAGAAAGACCCAGGGGAATCGTCGTACATTTCTGTGGAATCGTCGTACATTTCTTATGGTAATATGAGCCCCGAGTAGAGAGAAAAAAAAAAACTGTACGAACTTAACTCATTGGTAAAGGTAGACAGATATGACATAGAAGACACGTTCTGGATAATTGGCTTTACCGTAAAAATTATTATTCTTTACGGCCAAGTTTTTGAGAAAAACCCAAAGTGACTTTCTTTCTTTGTGAAGTCAACAGCGACGAGAGAGAGAGAGAGAGGATGGTGGGTGAGTGAGCGAGTGAGTGTGACTGTGTGTGTGTTTGTGTGTGTATTCATTAAACCCATATCATACTGCGTCCATCTTAAAATGACGCACTCAAGTTACTTTCACGAGACAAGAAGCAGGAGTTACCGCTGCATCAAACACCCTGAACTCAGCCTGTGGTGGAGGCCTCCAGCCGTGGGCCGAAGACTACATGTGAAAGAAATTACGACAATTTTATGACCTGGTCTCCACATGTTCACATGGATAAGGCCCCCCCCCCCCCTTCGGTAGATGTCTAATCTTCTGGCTAGTGTCTTTTGTAACAATGTCACATATGTTCCCTCTGAAGAACTTGACTTTAGGTACCTGTCTCTTCTCTCACTCAATCTCTGTATCTCTTCAGGAACATATGTTGTCTCACTGGCACTCTCTCTCCCTTCAGTATCTCTTTAAGATCTACGTCTCTCTATTAATGGTTAATTCTATCTCTTACTGAAATAACTCTTTGGTACCATCTCTATTTCACACATCTCTAGGATAAAGTGTCTCACTGTGAACTCTCTCTCTCCTGCCGACGGAAGAATCACAAAAAAAAAACCGGAATAAATTTCTAGATACTTGTCTCGATCTCTCTCAAAGAGACAATCAAGTCTTGCACGGACTCTAGAAGACACAGAACGAAACTAGAGATCTACTCAGAAACCAGAATCTAGAACACTGTTCTAGCAGGGCATAGATACAACTGTTCACTTAAAAAAAAAAAAAAGGTGGGTCTAATGATCAATAAAGCTGTTCTCATCTGCCAGTATTACAGCGGGCTACTTGCAAGTTCGTCCACCCTTTTTTTTCTTCAGCTCCACACCAACAGCAGAGAGGAGGACAGCTGACTGATGTCATTTGTGACGGTAACCCCGGCCAATTATTTGTGCACCCCGTGCTCATCCTGTGAGCTGTTGTGCAAAAGGATTTCAGTGGTCACAAAGGGCCTTTGTCAGACCCCCTCCCCAGTGGGATATTACAAAGGATGTTACAAAATCGAGTCATGTGGTAAGTTTTACCGACAAGATGCAAAAACTGGATACAGACTTCATATTTCAGGTACAGAGGCTGGTGCCCTGGTAACCCGGCAGGTGAGCCAGTGTGTGGTAGAAGAGAGTGACGTACCCTACATGCTAATGCCAGACACGACCGCCGTGCGTTAACCCTGGGATGAGCACGATGGTACGACCCGTTGAGGACGATGGTACGCCCCGTTAAAGACGATGGTACGACCTGTGAGCAACACGGTACGACCCCGAGCGGTCAGGGCCCCTGCCATCGTGCTCAGGAGTCATGCCGTGGTGCTCAGGGCCCCTACAGTTGTGCTCAGGGGCCCCTGCCGTCGTGTTCAGGGCCCCTGCCGTCGTGCTCAGGGCCCCTGCCGTCGTGCTCAGGGCCCCTACCGTCGTGCTCAAGAGCTCTGCCGTCGTGCCCACGAAGCTTAAAACAAACTCATCACATGTGTTTATATTTGACGTAGAAACCACGAGATACTCGACATCTCGTAAACTATATATTATGTCCCTTCTTCCCACTCTCTCTCTCTCTCTCTCTCTCTCTCTCTCTCTCTCTCTCTCTCTCTCTCTCTCTCTCTCCCACTGTCACTGTCCCCGCTATGTGCGGCAACAAACTCCCTTTTACAATTATCTTTCACCATCTTTCCCCGTCAGGCTAGAGTGTTGGAAGGTTATACGAGATAATTCCTCCCGAAGACCTGGCATCTCTACAGCACGTGACATACCTAAAGCCACCTCCACCACCCGTCGGTGGAGAACTTGGCAAAGCAAATTGTTGCCAGATGATGGCAGGCACGTGCAAAAGTGGTGATGATGCCACTGTACAACATTCAAATTCCACTCTTACCTTTGTGAGGCTCCTCTCCCACAGCCTCCCCCCTCCTCTCTCTCTCTCTTCCTCTCTCCCCAGTCTCACCCTCCTCCTCCCCCTCCTGCCTCTCTCTCCACTTCTCAACCTCATCCTTGTCCCACACCACACCTCAGCTTAACCATCGCCCCTCTCCATATAATCTCTAAGCTCTACTCTATATCTCAATAACTTCAACTCCTTGTTAGCTTATGCGGTTCATCTCCCTACCTTTAACTCAGCAGCTTCACAACCCCCCCCCCCCTTTTTTCCTCCCCACAGTTAGCTTATGTGATCCAAGTAACAAATGGTTATTTCCGGCGTGTGAAACAACACTGGGTTTAAAAACATACTCAATTTCGAGGCTTCCATGAAGCATGAGTCATCGTTATTGATCCCATGGAATGATATGGTGCGACGTCCGTGCATCATGCCGTGACCTGACCATTAAGGTGATAGGTCAAAGGCGTGGCCGCCGTCCTCAAGGGTCGTACTGTCGTCAAGTTTACTGGCACTAACGACACTTGACGATCCTTAGAACGAGAGACAAGCTAGAAGACTCGAAGTCCCCGAGCAAATCTACAGGAGATCGAAGTCACAAGTCAGCAAGTCTTCAGGAGATCGAAGTCGCAAGCAAGTCTTCAGGTGATCGAAGTCACAAGCAAGTCTTCAGGAGATCGAAGTCACAAGCAAGTCTTCAGGAGATCGAAGTCACATGCAAGTCTTCAGGAGATCGAAGTCATAAGCAAGTCTTCAGGAGATCGAAGTCTAGACCAAATATACACGTAGACGGTGCAGCTAGATACCCCATCTTCCTCTGCAACAACCTACGTCTATTCTGATGCCCCTCGTCACTCTTAACCATAACAAAATACAACATTTGTTCCGGATATTTTTGACGCACGAGGAATGTTACGAACTCTGGCTTCATAACATTACTGTCTGTGTATATCTAACGTGCAGAGTGGATTCTGGCTTTATGGCCTACAGGTGCCCATGGCCAATACATCCACCAACAACAACAAACAACAGTAGTTGCAACTTCCTGCGGTTGTTACGCCTCGGTGCTAAAGTCTTCTGCCTAGAGCTTACACTGATGTATTTTCATGTAAAAGATACACACATATGGAATAACTAATCTAACTTTACCTAAGATTAGTTAAGACCGATGGGAAAGTGTTGTGGTGAAGTAAAAAAAAACGTCTAGGGACGAACGAAATCTGCAGTATTTATGGAGAAAAATTAGGAAAATGAATTTCACGTTATTACATAAACCAATTCGACCGGAACCCAACAAGAAATTATCAAATACGGAAACCCTGAGCTGCACATAGGTTACATACGACGACGGAAATGATGTGAGGAATCCTTACGATTTTACCAGACACTTCCTTCCACCTGATCTTACGTGGGTGGAGAGGGGGAAGGAGAATGAGGGAAAACGATGGTGTTTCCCACTTGAGCTACGCCGGGTGCTGGAGGGGTGCAAGGGTCGGGAGAGAGGTTCATCAGATGTATGGGTCATGGGGTAGGGCTCTGGTTAGGAGGGGCTGGCAGAGGCGGCGCCGCGGTGTGGAGGATCCCAGAACAGATGGTCCAACTTTGACCATTACTTCACGACCAGTATGTGGCAGGAGGACACTGTGGCTCCCTCGGGCTTCCTGCTAAAACAATCAGGGCCACGGACCACATTCCATTCCCCTGGGCCACGGACCACGCTCGTTCCCTCCGGGAACAGACCACGCTTCTCTCCTGGGACATGGACCACGTTCCTTCCCTAGGCCATGGACCATGCTCCTCATCTAGGGCCATGGACCATGCTCCTCATCTAGGGCCATGGACCACGCTCTTCTCCCTCCCCATGGAGACAAAGAACACGCTCTTCTCCCTCCCTATGGCGTCACAGACCATGCTCCTTCCCTGGCGTCACAGACCACGCTCCTCGTTACCCAGCCAGTGTCGATCCTCGAGATGGTTGTCAGGTGAGCAAGAGAACTTAGTACAAGTAGCTGTTGGTTAGTTACTGCACACGTCTTGATTGCCCAACTTCGACAGTATGGGAGGTGATCTGCCTGCATATGGCCTGACACTATTCACGTCATCTGCGCCAAAGAAAACTTCGACTCTGGGAGGTATGCCAGAGAGCAGCGACACAATCACTAGGACTCCAGGCTCAGGGCTGACCTATGGCTCGCTGCTTCATGAGATCCAACGTCTTTCATCGCTGTTTCTGTGTCAGCAAACAAATACCACAAGGAGTATCGTTACTCGCTCTCCAAGTCATCCATAAGAGCGGGACAGCCTGTCCACAATCCACCCAGCTCTTCATCCCCACCTCGGGATTGGTCAATAAATTGGGTATCTGGCTTTTGCTCGGGAATATATATATATGATATAGCATTAATAAGATGGCCTTCATAACGGCGTTGACTTGCCTATGCTGTCTCAGCTAAAAATAGGACAAAACATTAAAAAAGATAAAAGGCTTCAGACAGCCACTCGGCGTAAACCCAGCACTAAAACTTGCCTGCCATTAATCCAAACTTATGGCATTTACAGTCGAAGGCTTAAAGTTAGCCATCTCCTGCTCTCAACACTGCCAGCTTTACATATACACATGGCTACAAACATGACCCCTGGAGCTGTGGTTCGCACCTGAGAAGATTCAGTCCATGTATTTACCGCTACAGAAACAACCTATGAACGTCAGTGCAGCAAAGAGAATCAGATACAGTGGAACACGAAGCAAAATGTTAAGATCTCAGGCCAGAGTGAGCAGCAAGCACCAGTACACGGGGTATGGCGTCTCGTGTGTCCAGAAAGACTCCTGAGGCAGATTCTCGAGGTAGCTGTGGTGTGTAATAATAATCTATTTGTCCTGTACGTGAGGGTGTTCTACACTCGTGGGGACCCATTTCTTGAACTTTCTTAACTGCCATAAGGCTCTGCATTATATTAGATAAACATCCTCCATTTTTCGACAAGTCTGATAATATAAAAGTACTTATTTACATATTTTCTTACAATATCCTTGCTAAATTTCACGTTATGGCCTCTCTTGTTCGCAGTTATCCGCGTTAGCGAGGTACCACCGGGAACAGACGACGAAAGTCTGTATTCTCTGATCGTTACATGTTTCTCATAACACCAAACTGAGCTAAAAACTTGAGGCTCATGTTCAAGATATCCCTTACACTTCTCTTTTCCATGGTGGAAATATCTATGACCCTCAATCCTTCAGCTCTCTAAATATTTCCTTATATCAACATTTGCCGTCCAGATGGGAACTCTGGGGACTGGCTGTGTAAAAATTTCGACCCCCCATGTCTCCCTCACACAGGTTCCTGCAGCCTATTTCCTGCTTCATAATATTCGTATCGAGGACTTCTTTCGCTGTGTGTCAAAACTCATTAATGTGCATCTCTCCGAGTTGAATGTCATTAAACAAGTATCAGACCCACTTTGAAGTTCGTTTGATATATATATATATATATATATATATATATATATATATATATATATATATATATATATATATATATATATATATATATATCAAAATTCTGATAAGGATTTAATATCAGTGAATTCGTGGTGATGGTAGGTTTCTTTCGAGACCTCTAACACATATACGTATCACTATTGCACCTGCAACAAGAAGAACGTACCATAAAACAACCACATGTCCCTGAGCGACCCCAACCTACCTCGTGGGTCGTCCCGCCCAATACAGGATCAGACGCAACATCATGAGTCGTTCCCTCATGGCTCATCTGGTGATATTTCGCGCCCCCTCCCTCCCTACACGACCAGACGCTACACCACTTCGCGAGTGGTTCTCCCATCCACTGCCAACACGACAAGGGAAGCCTTGTTAGTCGTTCCCTTTGCACGAGCAGAAAGCCACCCCCTAAGGCGCCCCAGCACGCCCCAAAAACCACCTCATCAGTCGTTTTCCCCCACCTCCACCTTTCCCCACTGCACGACCAGATTTCTTATCTCATGTCCCAGGAAAACATTCTGAGGGAAAAAATAAAGTTTGAAAAAAAAAAGCAACAAAAATGGAAACATGGCTTTTGATGGCGGTCTGTAAAATAAATAATTTCCTGGAAAATCCACGAAGCCCCTTTGTGCAGACGATACCCAATCCTGATTTAATGTTTTTATTATAAACTCGCTCGTGGTCAACTAATATATATATATATATATATATATATATATATATATATATATATATATATATATATATATATATATATATATATATATATATTATACTATAAAACACTACATAGGATCAGAATTACGAATGATTCCCTTAAGGTCAAATCCGACAAGACACAGCACCCAATTTCGTTTTACGAATTGTGATGAGACAAGGCACAAAGCATCATCCTTTTATATACATATATATATATATATATATATATATATATATATATATATATATATATATATATATATATATATATATATACAAATATATATATATATACAAATATATATATATATATATATATATATATATATATATATATATATATATATATATATATATATATATAAAATAAACTTGTTAAAAACAGAAGATATAAACACGTTCGTAACCTGTATGTTCCTGGTATAATTCTGGTACGGTATAAAGTTTTCTTCCTTCATTTACAGGTCACAACCGTCGATCGCATCGACCCCAGCGATCGACAAGCTAAATTTAGCGCAGCGCGATATTGGGTCGGAGACACGGAAACTGGTCCCGTATGAGAGGGCACACGGTCATGATTTTGGCGCCTGAATAAACCTGTGAGTATACGGGAGTGTGTGGGTGTATACAGCAACACAGCCGTTGTAGTCGTTTCTATACAGTACGGGATATGAAACTGTATCTATTTTGCTTTGTATCGTAGAATACGATTTCTTTTTTTTCGGGATGTGTGTGTGTGTGTGTGTGTGTGTGTGTGTGTGTGTGTGTGTGTGTGTGTGTGTGTGTGTGTGTATGTATGTATGTATGTATGTATGTATGTGTGTGTGTGTGTGTGTGTGTGTGTGTGTGTGTGTGTGTGTGTGTGTGATTACTTACTTGTACTTAAGTGTAGGGAGTCTTACACTTGTAGAGCCTAACCTCATTAACTTTACTAACAAGTAACTTTTTAAACTCTTGTATGCTTTTAGTGTCCACAATATTATTGGTTACTTTATTCCCCCTCGTGTACCACACTTATACTACAAAAGTACTTCGTTTATTTTATTTATTACTTCATGCTTAATTTCCCGTCGTGGTCGAATGTTTTGTCTCTGCTTCTTTCAAAGAACTGTGCACTGTTAACGTCAAGAATCACTTTAAACACTTAAAATGCTGTGATCAAGTCAACCCTCTCTCTCTCTTCTCTCTTCCACGGTAGTAAAATTTACAGCCCTCAAAACGTCTCACTGTATCTCGACTCCTCTTAATTCTGGTACCATCCCTGTTGCCTTTCTATTGACCTTCTCTCAATTACTCCTTCGAGCTTCAGTTCCGTGACCAAACTGAGAAGCACATTCCACACTTGGCTTTATGTACGATGCGGACAGTTTGCTGAATATTTCCTGATCTATATACTCGTGTGCGATTCTAGCATTTCTATCATTTGTTTACTTGACATTTCTCCTTTGGTGAGATAACCCTTAAGTACGACGATGAGATACTTAAGCAGGACAGCATAATCCTTGAACACGACGACGGCATAACCCTTGACCACGACGACGGCATAACCCTTGAACACGACGGTATAACCCTTGAACATGACGGTATAATCCTTGAACACGACGACGGCATAACCCTTGAACACGACGACGGCATAACCCTTGAACACGACGGTATAACCCTTGAACATGACGGTATAACCCTTGAACACGAAGGCATAACCCTTGAACACGACGGCATAACCCTTGAACACGAAGGCATAACCCGTGAGCACGACGGAACGGCCAATGAACACGACGGTATATCATGACCCTCGAGTACGATGACTTAAACCCTATAGGTCCAGGTTGAAAAGAAAAAAAAAAGCCACAGACCTCACCTCATACTCCTGTAAGGCAGTCTCGTACACAAAAGACAATAAAAATAATGAAAGTCAATTTGAGGCTTTGGGAGGCAGACGGTGATCCGCAAGACAATATATATGTGAGTGAAACGATCATCCTCAGTGCTTCAATGCTTCGTTCTCTGGAGATGAACCGATTCAGGAAAAAGATACAACTGAAAATGAATCAGGGGAATGAGACAATCACAAAAATATACAGTAAGTAAAGGGAGGTGTTACGTGTAGTAATACTTCATCTTTTTTTCAAATTTGAAGTTTCGGGAACAACTAATAAAAGACTGGTGATCTGTTGGTGTGGGAGTCGGAATTCCATCAACATAGTAAAGAGGAAAGAAGCGTCTTCAACATCAAAAAAGAAAATGGCCTCAGGAAGAGCAGCCGTGTACCTGAGATACACCGATGTTTCACAAGCAACTTCGAAAAAAAAGTGATGGACACACACGCACACACACACACAATAACCTTCCTCTGCCACCATGGAAGTGGCTGGGGATTACAACACTTCGTGAAACTGATGAAGTTTGCAGGAGTCTACAGAGATGTCTTCCCAAAGAGAACGACCGGCAGCTCAGGGCGACCACGTCAACGCGAGATGTGGAAACCACCTGGAAGGTGCTCTTTGGCTGCCCGCTCCTGAGGTCTCGTTGGAACCATCCACTCAGCCCCTGTGGTTTGACTGGAATCATCCACTCAGCACTTGTGGTCTGGCTGGAGCCATCCACTCGGCCCTTGTGGTCTGACTGGAGCCATCCACTCAGCACTTGTGGTCTGGCTGGAAACATCCACTCAGCCCTTGTGGTCAGACTGGAACCATCCACTCAGCCCTTGTGGTCAGAGTGAAACCATCCACTCAGCACTTGTGGTCTGGCTGGAAACATCCACTCAGCCCTTGTGGTCAGACTGGAACCATCCACTCAGCCCTTGTGGTCAGACTGAAACCATCCACTCAGTCCTTGTGGTCTGACTGGGACCACCCACCCAGCCCTTGTGGTCAGACTGAAACCATCCACTCAGCCCTTGTGGTCAGACTGAAACCATCCACTCAGTCCCTGTGGTCTGACTGGAACCGTTCATTCGTCCTCTAAGATCTGGCTGGATCCATCCACGCGGCCCTCTGACTGTCTGGAACCATCCACACGGTCTTTGCGATCAGCAGGAACCATCACTCAGCGCTTTTAATCTAGCTGGAACCATCCATTCGGCCCTCGTCAGCTGGCTGGAACCATCCACTCGGTTCCAGTGATCTCGCTGGAACTACCCACTCTGCCACTCGCTCAAAGTTTCCAGATTAAAATGTAATAGTTTTTCCTTCCATTCTTTTCTGGAAGTCGAGAGATCTAATTCCAGGGACTGAGAATGTTGTTTCTTTTCTTTTTCGTCATAGTGTGTGAGCAGGCACGACCAATTTTGTTTTCTGGAAGTTCTCATGCTGGAACGACCACTGTCGACGCTGGTAATCTCGAACCGCCAGGCTGTATGTGTCTTGGGAGATGACTGACATCAGCAAGGAAGGACAGCACTCTCTTCCCGCACAGCAGGTAGCAAGAACAACCTTCACGAACGGTAAACCATAGCCACTGGATATTGGCAATATGTTTTACCTGGCTTTTATTTTTCCATGTCAACCCAACTTGTCCCTTCTTCAACATCGACAAAATATCTCCAACTTCTCAATTCAGTTTTCTGAGAAGATGTTCTTACAATTCTTTTTTTTTCCTCTTGGATGTGAGGGTTTACAGTCGTCCCCGTACCAATGAGAGAAACGAAAATAGATGAACAAGAGTAACAAGTCCTTGACTGATATCCAGGACGTGAACCTTCCCGCTATTCGATCTCAACCTGATGCGTCCAGGTCTCCCTAATGGGAGGACAACCTTGCACAGGTCGCCACTACCTCTTCTGAGGTATGGATGTGTCAGCGTCCTGCCGGCCCTCACACTCAAGAGTCAGTGCCATGCCACACCACGGCCACCATCGCCATGGACGCCCAGTGCATGAGCCCCCCCCCCCCCCCCGTAAGTGCACCGTGAGGCTATTGATTACCTTGCAGGCAACGTGCAAGGGCGGCGCTAAGTTCCAAAATAAACCCAACAAACACACTGGAGTCACTGACGAGACATTGTTTATCAATCTGTCAATACCTGATGCGTGATGCTCCGTTACCCCTGGAGACCACTACATGCACCACTCTCCACCAAGCAAGCATGGGGACGTCATCTACTGCTGATGAGAATCAGGTAACGATTTAAACGACCCAGTGGTACTCCAGAGCGCACCATGTTTGGACAGGGAGTGGGGAGGGGGGGGGGGGGGGTGAGTGATCAAGCACCAACAATGATCATCATGACCCATGATAGTTTAACCATCTACTGCCAACCGACATCACGTCTTCTACGTTCAGTGAAGATGTAACTCGGGAAAAATCTGCTCACAACACGACCTTCTTCAACAAACATCAACCAACTCACCTCCCAGGTCCCCTGACCAGCCTACAGGCTGCAGACGTTTCCTCCTCCCTCCCTTGCATTGCGCCACCCTCACCATCTCAACCACAGTCACTAGACGTTACCATCACTGTCAGATAAATCAAATCCTGTTTTTGTTTAAGCGTTCGTGGTTTCACAGAGGTTATCCTGTACTGTTTTGGTCGGTCGGAAAGTCAAGGGCGTTCCGAGTGAGGTGTCAGGAACGGACGAAAAATATTACTCTCAGCAAAATACTTCTGAAAATCAAGTACATCTATATCATGTCACGCAAAGTCAGTCACCTTCGTTACTTGCAAGTAAGTCGGTCACTTTCTTTTAATGAAATTAAATACATGTTCCACACATGTAAACTGAGTACAATAAAGAGAAAAGTGATTGAAAATGAAGAGAAACGTTAAGTAATGCTAGACTGGGAATTAAAAAAATGAGGAAGAAGGAACAGTGACAGCAATGGAGGATTCTCCTATTCATTTTCGAAAATTTTCCCGAATTCTGTACTGCAATATCAAAAGAACTTCCATATCCTAATACCAAGAAGAATTCTGTATCGCGATATCATGAGAAATTCCTTATTGCGATAACAGAAGTAATCTCGCGTCGTGACATCATGAGAAGAAGTTCCTCCTTATCATCACGCCGTAAGAAATTCCATATCACGAAACAATGAGCGCCGCCAGCACGGCGCGGTCGGATGAACTTACTTTCCCCCCGTCACTCGTTTGACGTCGTCAACACCTTCGTCAGCCATGGTTACCAACACGAGTACCCAGACAGACACGCGAGCTACCACACGGCCGTCTTGATGCCTGGTAGGATCTCCCAGCGGGCCGGGCCCCTCCTCCAAAAGCGTCGAGATATGGCCGTGTGCCGCCCGGGGCGCCCTCCACGGGAAGAGTCCTGTACTCAGCGCGTTATTCAACAGCCTCAAACCAAACCTGCACGAATACAGACACATCCTCTGCCTCGGTATTGGCGCAGACATGAATATTTAGATACGAGTAATACGCTTCTATGCCGCCGCGCCAAAGACACGCCTCGCCAGACATAAAGACAGACACACAGACCGGTGTCACGCGTCAGTATATCGATGGGTTAACTGTGTCATGTGTTGGGGCGTGTGTCACTCCTGGGCCCAAGTAACATAGCAGCTGATCAACATTTTGTTAACGTATGAATATCTATATTATGTATCAATGGACGGACAAATGTATAAAACCACGGGTCGAATTCGGAGGCAACGCGTGGTATATATATATATATATATATATATATATATATATATATATATATATATATATATATATATATACAACACCACAGCGTGAGAGAGATCACACAATAACAACCCATTGAGCAAAATACACATAACTTTCGTTTTATGATAGATTTCCTTTTCACAATTTCCATCCCTCATACATCATGCATGATGATAGATTTGCTATGATTCACTGAAGCAACTTAAACCTCGGGAATTCTATTCTCGAAATAAATTCGTCAAATGACAGCAGATCAGCACTACACGCAGCCAGTGACCAAGTCAGCATGACATCCTCGAGTGCCATGAAATGCATAAAGATACAGTGAATGATGATGGCCATGCACCAGTTGACGTAAGATACCCGACGACATCGCTGCTGAGGACAGATGGAGGAAGAACAACCACCTCTCACCACTGTCAGTGACGGGCGCACACACACACATACACACACACAGCTCCATTAAACAGACTACGATCACATCAAATATCAGAGGACCATATGAGAAAATATACCACTCAATTACACATGTTAGAAACACAATTACTTTGTAAAGGAAGCGATTAAAGAGAGGGGTAATATCCCTCTAGCACAGCCACTCCCTCTTGGTATGATTATAATAATTAATTATCAAGTAACAGCGCATCACATAGGGTCTCGGCCGCCTGCGCCTCTACTCGAGCACGATGTCCGGCGACCTCGAGCTAAGCCAGGCAGAAACCCACCCACCTCACTGATCGCTGTCGATGGGAGAGGCTTCACATCAGTGGGCAGTGACCTTGTTATCCAGACGGAGTTGAATCTGATGATCTTTCGTTTTCAGAGCTATTGAGAGAGTTCTTCCTCAGTGGCGAGTACGAGGAAATCATTCAACCCAGAAACTTATAAAAATGAAAATGTATCGCCTGTGTAGCTCACACATACCAGCAAAAGGGTGTTACCGGACTCTTCTACCTGTTGGTGATGACACCGCAGACAAAATGTCACCTTCAGCAACGGATACAAGCAAGTAGAGTCTTGTCAGGGGGCCTTAACGCTCAAGAAAAGTCCATCGGTTCCGTGTTCGCGCGTGAGATGCAGTCTCGAAGCTGCAGAAGCTTCATAAAAGAGACCCTGAGGGTTATATATAATGATACTAATAATACCTCGAAGTGTCTGTCGCCGGGTTGCATGTTCGAGCACACCAGATTCCAAAGCGAGTGTGGTGGCTCGAAAATACTAAAAGACAGACCAAATAACCCTGCGGGAGAAGTCTTGGGGTTTCCTTCCCCTGCCTATTATTGATCGTTTCTTTAAGAAACGCTTTACATGTGAACCAAGATATCCAGTTCTTCACACAAGGGAGTATAGACGTCCGCCTGGCTCTCTTCTGCGGAGATGAAAACTACGGTTGTCCAAGAGACGAGATCTTTCATAGTGTTCTCATTACAATTTTGAGTGTGTTTCCCTCAACTATCCTGGACAGGGAGAAATGTGACCTAAGGACGACGGACGGGACATGGATGATGGATAGGCTACGGACGATGGAAGGGCTACGAACGATGGACGGGCTGCGAACGATGGACGGGCTGCGAACGACGTATTGAGCTACGAACGGCAGGCAATATGAACGGCCTTCCTGAGCCTTTTGGCTGACGTGGAATAATACAACGGGTCGTGAAGACGTCCATCAAGTTGCGGTACTCTGTCCTATTTCTCATATTCTTCGAGGGCTGAAGAAATGGCAGCAATTTTCTCGGGATTAATAGAAAGGACGGTAAGCTTGCCTTTAGGGTAAGCCAAACTGTCTAAACTAATGTTTGGTAAATCTTGAAGCGATGATGGAGCATATGGGGGAAGGGGTGTTAACCAGGCTGGGGTACCTACTCATAGGCGAACAAAGAATCAATTATCAATATAACTAAACAGTGGTACCATCCCAACAACCCTTAACAGGTATCCTGACCCTAACAAACACTAACAGGTACTATAACTCCCCCAACCACCACAAACAGGTGCTAAAACCCCCAATAACCATTTACAGCCATCAAAACCAAACAAGCCACACATGATGACATGAACATAGCAACAGTTCCCACCACTAAGGATTCAGTAACTCCTCCAGCAGAGTTCCCACTACTAGAGCATCAGTAACTCCTGAAGCAGTTGTTCCCCCCAGCAGGAGTTCAGTAACTCGTCCACTAACAGTTCTTACTACAAGGGGCACTAATAACTCCACAAGCAGTTCCCATCTACTAGAGCTGGGTAACTCATCCAAGCAGCAGTCCCCACCAGCAGGAGTTCAGTAACACCTCAAGCAGCAGCCCTGACCAGCAGCAGCTTGGTGACTCCCCCAGCAGAGTTCTGGTGGGTAGTGGAGAGAGCCAGTCGTGTGGGCGCCGCTGGGGAGGTACTTCCTCACTCAAGCAGACGGAGGCCTCCCGCCTAGTGATACTTTACACGGACAAGGATATTCTACTGAGATGTATAACATTAAAGAAAACGCGGTCCTCTCTCTCTCTCTCTCTCTCTCTCTCTCTCTCTCTCTATATATATATATATATATATATATATATATATATATATATATATATATATATATATATAATGAACATTTAAACAAAATTACGTTGTCCCTGACTATGATGTTAAACAACCGAAACCGACATATGACGGTGTGTGTGTGTGTGTGTGTGTGTGTGTGTGTGTGTGTGTGTGTGTGTGTGTGTCGGTCTAAGAGTGATATGACGGTGTGTGTGTCGGTCTACGTGTGTTTGTCCAAGGCAACAGTGAGGTCGGTAAAGTCCCGTTTAACGAAGGTCTTATGGAAATAATCATTTATAAAATATCTTCGTTCCTGCGAACCTGATAATATAACTGTCCTTCCTTGCGTCTAGAAATAATCCTACGACCCATCAGCTGATATCCTATAATCCTGTCTAAGCCTCCAGTCATAATGGCATTACCGTATTTTCATTTGTCAATCAGATATTTTCCAATGACGACGAGAACATATTTCGAGACTTGGTGTCAGCACCACAACAGAGCAACCTATTCAGGGACTCGGTGTCACCAATACAACATAACATTACATATTCAGATACGTTAATCATAACACATAACTAGAATGAAGGAACGAGTGGTATCGCAACAGAGTATGAAGCAGCGACCCTTAAGAGTCGAACCAGATACGTTAATCATAACACATAACTAGAATGAATGAACAAGTGGTATCGCAACAGAGTATGAAGCAGCGACCCTTAAAAAGAGTCGAACCAGATACGTTAATCATAACACATAACTAGAATGAATGAACAAGCGGTATCGCAACAGAGTATGAAGCAGCGACCACTTAAAAAGAGTCGAACCAGATACGTTAATCATAACACATAACTAGAATGAATGAACAAGCGGTATCGCAACAGAGTATGAAGCAGCGACCACTTAAAAAGAGTCGAACCCCTTTTGAAGACATAGTACCTGATAAAAGTCATGCGCCCGATGGTTCCTGAGGGCGCCAATCGTTCAATATGAGGCCATCTCCGCTATCAGGGAACTCCACGTGGCTTCAGAATCCCCATTTGGGGTTTCCTGATGAAACTTCTTTCAGGCCGAATATGGCCAATTCTCCCCCCCCCCCCCCCCCGCACTTCCACTGGCACACGTCGTGTAAATATTTATCACTCGTGACGTCACGGGGGAGGAGCACTACACGTCGACGGGGAGGCAGTAAGGTGTGTGTGCGTGTGTAGCAGCGCCGCCGCCGGGGATGACGACACGGGAGGGACTCGCACCCGCGAACACCAGGGCGTTAAAACTCGCTATCACAACAGAGGGAGGGACACACACACACACACACACACCACCTCGAGGGCCGATCACTCAATGTGGCCACCAGTCGATGGGTACCACCACCAACACTTGGCACTCCGCACCACATACTGACTGTCTATCTGCCTACAGAGTGCGAGCCACTCCGAGAGGGAGGGTTGAGGGGTGGGCTTCTCCTCCTCCTCCTCCTCCTCCTCCCTACCTACCCACATCCCCTACCCGTCATGTCAGGGGGGTATATGAGGGTAACGGGAAGGGGGAAGGGGGGTGGAGCAGGAGGAGGTGAGGTGAGGTGACAAGGGATGAGCCAGGCTCTACCCTGCCTCGAGCTAACACGTTAGCCTGCCACTGCTTGATACCGTTTAACTCCACCGACCTGATGGGGAGATACGACCAGCTATTTTAACATCTCGTCTAAAATTAACTTTGCGAAGGGAGTGACCTCCCTCGCGGGTTGGTTAATATTAACTTTATTTTATCCTGAAGTGTTAAGAATGTTCCAAAGGGTCTTCACAGTCTTCATAACCAGTCGTTTACAAACTACACTCTGTCCAACTGGTTCCATCCCTCTGTATACTCCACTCTCCCTCCCACCTTCACCATCCTTATTTCCCCTCTCCCTCTATACCCTCATCCTCCATCCACCTCAACTCTCTCTCTCTCTCTCTCTCTCTCTCTCTCTCTCTCTCTCTCTCTCTCTCTCTCTCTCTCCCTCGAACTCTCACATTCCTCTTCTAACCCCGACCTACCTCTCTCTCTCTCTCTCTCTCTCTCTCTCTCTCTCTCTCTCTCTCTCTCTCTCTCTCTTTCTTCCTCCTCCCTTCACATTCCTCTCATTTTCCACACCACCCTTCCCTCCTCTCCCTAAGCCCTCTCCTCCCCGCTCCCCTATCCCGACAGCCGCCTCCACTCCCTTCCTCTCCTCCTCCCCACGTGTGTGGTGCCCAATGTGGGTCTTCACCTCTGCAAAGTTATTTATGATTACGCGCACACACGCACGCACGCCCACCCCCGCCCTGCCCGGCCAACCTCCCCACAACCTCGGTTATTCCCACGGGTAGTCCTGGCCGTGCTCACTCACCCACGGGTAGTCCCAGTCTACCTACCTACAAACCTCCCCCACCCACCTTGTCTCCTCACTCGCTCCCTCCGCCGACAAGACTACAACCCACCTCCCTCCCCCATCACAGCTGCCTCGGTGCGCACAAGCAAAGGCACGTCATACCACCGCGTGGGTATAGTGTTCCCCTGGCTCAATCCGTGTACGCGAGGACCGGGACTGCTGTCATAAGTGTGTGTGTGTGTGTGTGTGTGTGTGTGTGTGTACAACACCTCTGAGAATGCATGTCTCTCTCATGTTTACAAAGTCCTACACTCACATCTTGGTTCTCTCATTGTCTTCATGTGATCCGCTACGTCGGCGTCTCCTGCCGTATCAACTTGCTCTCATTCGCTGTTTTTATTCAGAGACCCAGATGTTTATCCTGAGCCGTTACCGCGTACAGTGCCCGGCGTCTGTGTTTGTTCATCATGTCACCACCTGATTCCCTCCGGAACGGTTTCAGCTTCACTGCTTCAGTGGCTTTTGTTTCAGTTCCGTTTTATCGCTTCTCTCTGTATTTCTCTCTCGCTGGGTTTATTCTGTATCTTTTGTGTCATGAAATATTACAGTACGACCCATCGTGAAGGCGATACGAGCGCTAGTAACGATTTGTGACCTGATCATGAATAGGGTCAAACTAGAAGCTACATGACCTGTCATAACTAAGGGTTGTACAGACGCGTTCGAGCAAGGTTCACAATGTCCCCGTGTCTGCAACAATGTCGCTGTCTACTGCTCGTTACATCCCTGTTGTTGTTGTCACACTCGAGATCATTCAGTCACGCCATCAGTATTGTCTACCTCACACTGCACCGGTCAGCCTCACTATGAAACCCTGTCCAGTTCTGGGCCACCGCTGTCTTGGCGGTACCTGCGTCCCACCTCGCCAATGGGTATACGTCGAGATCGCACCTGATCTGCCTTCCTTCCATACCTCCTTCATTCCTTCCTTCATGGCCACTCTCACATTCAATTGCTTTCCTAGCTTGGATGTTTATCCATGGCCCAATGACCTTACCATTCTTGAGCCTGGAAAATCTTAAGGGTCACAATTTAACTCATACTTGTGTTAAGATATCATCTCTTCCCTTCCTTCTGAATCCCGACCCCCCCTCTCTTCTCTTTCTCTCCCCCTTCCTCGTTCCTCCACCCCTTTCTCAATCTCCCGTCATCTTGCTCTGTCTGTTCCTCACTTTCCTATGTACTCCCTACACTCACACCTGTCTCACTTCCTGTTACACCATCTCTGTTTCCCCCTGCCTAACTTTTCCCTTCAGTCACATCAACCTGCCTCCCTTACTGTCCTCATACAATTCCCTCATCCTTTCATGTGTTCCCTTCCTCACATCACCTCACAATCGTCGTATCTTGTTCAGGTTTTCCTGCACACCCATTCCCTTTCATCCCCTTCCCCTTTCTCTAAATTTCCAATCGTCCTCAGCAACACACCCTCCCCCCTCACTACTTCCCACCTCCACCTCATTCTCCAACTTTTGCCCCTCACCCTGGCCTGCGTCCCTTCGCCTCCACTTATGGTTTCTGGTAATTTTCAATCACTCGCCGCGGGCTGGCACCTCACGATCAATATGCAAATCAGTCACTGTTAAGCTACAACGCATTTGGCTAATCCCCGCGTGACGTGTTGAGCCGCTCGAGCACGACGATGCGACCCGCTAACCACGTCGACCCAGCCCCTTGAACACGAAGGCGTAATCCCTGGCTATGTTTAGCGTGAACTCTGGCCTTCCCCTGAAAGGTCAGGTGCAGAGGCTTAGCCATAATACCTAAGGGTCGTACCGTCGTGCTAAAGGGTCGTACCGTCGTGTTCAATCGTCACACCGTCGTGCTCAAGGGGTCGTAACGCCATGCTCAATTGTCGTAGTCATGCTCTAAAGGTCGTGGAGTCGTGCTCAACAGTTGTACCGTCGTGCTCTACGGTCGTAAAGTCGTGCTCAAGGGTCGTATCGTCGTGCTCGAGGGTCGTAACGACGTGCTCGCTCGTGGCGCCGTCGTGTTAAAAGTGTCGTAACGTTGATACACTCGAACACGTTCTTCCCACGCCACCAGCAGAAGGTAACTGACCAAGAACCCAAGAAACGGTACCTCCTACAGAACAGGGACATAATAAATCAAAGCGATGGGGACTCCAGTCATGAGACCTTCAGAATGGAGGAGTAATAGAGGAAAAAAGAATTCCCCGTTTTTCTTTTCAAGTCCGCGATATTTTGTTGCTAGGCTCACGGGGAAGGCTATATGCTAAGATGCCAGTTAAGATCCAATAGTTTGAATAATAATTCAAATTTATATGCCCAGTGAAAGATGTTAGTCTCAGAAGAATGTGATATGAAGTTATCTACATTTCGTTGTTACTGACACTTGTCTGCTTCTGCAAACCAACAGTATATATCGGTATACATCAGTATATATTCTGCCAGTAAACAAACCAAAGGGCATGATCTACCCCCACGTCATTAACTACTTCATATTTCACAAAATCCACTCACTTGGTTACAGGGATGACGTAACAGTCGTCCACACGAAATAAACGAGGGCACAGTCACATACAAAATACCACGTACTGAAAACAAAAGAAAAATGGATGTACGCGGTCTCTGGGCCTCCATGTATCCACGTACACGCAGCTTCACCGCGCAGATTGAGACACACGTGCTCGTCGTACCGTACGTCTGGCAGCGGAGTCTAGGCCCAGGGCGTTGGACAATTACACCAGGACGTTCTTTGGACAAGAAATTAACTGTCATTTCACTCAGTGGTGACACAGGAACATTTTTCTACTGCCACCAATTATTCCCAGCAAACAATACTATCGGGAACTGTAACCGGTAATCGATGTAGAAACACACCCTTAATAGACATGGTGACATACACCACCTTGTGACATGATAGACAACGAAGCGATTGTAACTGGATAAGAAAGGGGTTGAGCAGACAGAAAATGAAACAGAACACACGCATAAGCTCTTAAGGTTGATACAACACCATTCTGGTATGATCCTCGGCTTACTGTCTGAGACGGAAAAAGATGATAGAGCAAAGGTGGAGTAAAATGACAAAAAGAATAAAATAAAACGAATGTAAAATGTACGTAAATACACGTTCTCGTCTGTATCACATGATGGGAAAGGGATCAAGGCGCGTTAAAAGAGTATTTCCGCTGCTACTTTGTTTTGCTGCTGCCGTTATGGGATTGTACCCTTTAAACTCCCCAGCTGGTGGAGATACCACAACATGTCACGTTCTCATGGTTACATAGTAGATTCTCTGCTAACCAAGCGTACTGGAAATCAGGAGAAAGATGATTATAACTCGCTATACATGCGAGGAGCGTCAATATGGAATTGGAGTTGAAGGGGAAAAAGGTAATTCGATAACCTGTTGGTGGTAACGCTGTATTGTGACCTTTGATAGTCTGAGCTGGCCACTTCATCCGTATTGATTTATATAAACCTGAAGGGTTGTTACAACGTTGATTATCTTCTCTTTTTTTTACGAAACGTACTGACCTGTGCTGACCTGTTTGTCTGGAGAGGGCAACCTGTCTTGACCTGTGCTGATAAGTGATTATTTGCGTCGTGGTGTGGTGGCCTGTGGTGACTTCGTGTTAACCTACAGTGACTAACGATCTGTATTGATCTATGGTGACCTGGGATGACCTATGTTGATCTATGGTGACTAGTACTGACCTGTATTGGTCTATGGTGACCTTTGTTGACCTGTATTGGTCTAAAGTGACCTGTGTTACCTGTATTAGTCTATGGTGACCTTTGCTGACCTGCAATGGTCTATGGTGACCTGTGCTGAAATGCTGATCCATGAAGACCTGGTGTGTGTTGGCTTACGGTGACCTGGGCTGACATGAAATGCCACGGTGACTTATGAACTTTGCTGACCTACGGTAACCTAGAATGGCCTGTGTTGACCTAAACGACCGTCGATTACCTGAGCTAAGCTGAACAACCATGCTAACTTGTGTATTGCGTTGACCTACGGCGACCTACAATGTCCTATGTTGACCTACAGTGACCTGTGACGACTTACAAGGAACGGCGGTGGTCTCGAACGCATCACCTTGTATATTAACCTCTCCTGACTTGTAATATGATATGATTTGACCTGTGTTATCATGCAGCGACGTATGATAGTGTGTATTGACCTATGGTGGTTTGTGATGATCCGTGACGACCTGTGGTGTCTTATAATGCCCTACAATGGTTTCTGCTGACCTGTGAGGACTGGTATTGACCAGTGGTCACGTGGACCTGTGATTGTTTATAAGGGTTTGCGTTGATCTATGAGGACTGGTATTGACCAATGGTCATTCGAGGTGGATCCGTGTTTGCTCGCCTGCGTTGATTTCAGACAACCTCTGAGTATGACAACCTGACCTTTAACCTCACCTCAAGGGTCGGGTTAAAAGGTTCTGACCATCATACCCAAGAGCTTTATCGTCGTGCCCAAGGGTCGTAATGTCATGCTCGAAGGTCGTACTTTCGTGCTTAAGGATTCTAATGTCGACGTTCTTGGTCCTATCTTCTCTTGGTCGTACCGTCGTGCTCAAGGGTCGTAATGTCGTGCTCCTAAGCCCTGTGTCCAATGCTCATACCGGCTCCTGCTCCTCGGTCGTACCGTCGTGCTCACGAGTCGTAATGTCGTACTCAAGGCTTTGATGCCCTTCCAGTCAACATCTCGCCCACTGGCGCCTATGTTAACCCGTGACGACCTAGGCTTATGACAGAAGAAACGACTATGCTAAATTACGCTGTCCAGTGCTGCCCCGTGGTGGAGGAGGGGGAAAGGGGGAGGGGGCGATGTTCGCTGTGTTGCCGTGTTTGGCCTCGGATGACCTGGCTTGACAAGTATTGATCACTGTCGATCTGGGGCTGGTGACCCCCTTCTGACTTGGAGGACACTCGTACTGACCTTTGTCGAGCAGTGGGGGCTGGTGTGTGTGTGTGTGTGTGTGTGTGTGTGTGTGTGAGAGAGAGAGAGAGAGAGAGAGAGAGAGAGAGAGAGAGAGAGAGAGAGAGAGAGAGAGAGAGAGAGAGGATTTACACATTTGAACAATCCTTGTGTGTGTGTGTGTTGAGTGTTGTGTGTATGTTGTGCGTGTTGTGCATTGTGTGTGTGTGTGTGTGTGTGTGTGTGTGTGTGGAAGCAAAACTCGTCCTGCAAAGACTTCATCGACCAACCCACGCGAAAGCAATGGGTCAACGTCCAACCAATCAGTGGGGCGGCGCTGGCTGGCTGGCTCACTATGCAGATGGAACTAACAACGGCAAACAGGGCTGCGGGGCCTGCTAGCGGGGCCTCCGTCCAGCCCAGCCTGGTGTGGGCGCTGCAGCGAGCCTGGTAATCCCGAGGAACGTAGGAGGGAAGTGGGTGAGGGGCGACGGGTAAACGAAAACCCCGGAATGACGTATTGGACGCACGATGGACTGCGGACGGTATAAAACGACAGGTTAAGGTCAACGACATACGATGGAGTATGGACGGTATAAAACGACAGGTTAAGGTCAACGACATACGATGGACTGCGGACGGTATAAAACGACAGGTTAAGGTCAACGACATACGATGGAATATAGACGGTATAAAACGACAAGATCAACGACATACGATGGAATATAGACGGTATAAAACGACAAGATCAACGACATACGATGGAATATAGAAGGTATAAAACGACAGGTCAAGGTCAACGACATACGATGAAGTATGGACGTTATAAAACGACAGGTTAAGGACAGCAGACAGCAAGCAATAGACAAGTAACAAAAAAACCGACGACTAAACTCCAGACAGCTCCTATGAAGCCCAGCTCAGCACCGCCGTGAGAGGGAGAAAACCTCGAACTTCAAGAGAAACTATACCAAGAGTAATGCCTGGAGGACGCGGGTATAACAGAAAGAAACCACGAGCATGATAGGTAAAGACCCTTGATGATTCCACCTCTTACACCTCCCCAAGTCTTATGATTCGTCTATGAAGACTGATGACATGAGATGAAGTCTGGTCTAACGAATCCCTCGGGCGACACGGATTCACTGAAGCTTCGAACTCATGTGTGTACGCGTTCCAAGACGTCTTACAGAAAACGAACCTTTTTTTCCCCCCCTTTCTTTCATCTGTGACATCCGTCTTGAGTGAATGAATACATGTGTTCTTGAAGTGAATAGACGACGATAACCATTACTGGAGAAGGACAAAAGATAATGTATATAAGGATGTGGTTTGAATGCTATATAGAAAAGAAATGGTGCACAGAGAGACGCGCGAAAAGAAATATAACACCCAAACACACGAAATGGGGAAAATCAGACTAACGTAATAAAATCCGACGACTGAAACTGTTCGAGTGTAAGTGAACGCAGGAAGAATCCGGATCAAAACACACACAAAATGACCTATAAGGGAAACATTGTAAATGTCTGAATAAGGAGAACTTTCGTTCGTGACCTGTGTCTTGGATACGAAGAAGAAAACTACATAATCATATGGCAGGGTTGGTAGATCTCCACAGTACATGTGCGGTGGACGCATAAAGAATTAACGCGCGTTTCCGATCCATCAAAACAACTATGGTTCAGCGGATATGTATTACCATGACAGATCATAATGTCTATTGGCAAGTGTCCATCATAGTAAAAAATCATCAGTATTATTTATTCCCCCAGTCCCTGGAGTTCCATAGTTAGAAATACACATGATACATTATCCTTCGTTTATGGCTGTCGACGAACTCTTCTGGTCTTACACAAATATTCTCAGTAGATTGAGGGAGAGGCGCTGCGGTGCCAGTGTTCGAGGACGTCCTGCCGGCACCCACCAGCCACCACTGGCACACAGGTGGAGCCCCGAGAATGCACCACGCTGGTTGATCTCTCTCTCTCTCTCTCTCTCTCTCTCTCTCTCTCTCTCTCTCAACATGATACGTACATGCACGACCCCCTACACAATGTATCCATCTGGCCGGAACGAACTACAGCTACAATACAGTAAGGAGCAGCTTTAGCCGGAGCTACACACTCACACACACATACACTGACACACATGGTCAGTACGTCATCATCTGAACTCTGCATGTGTTACAGGGAAGCTCCAGCTGGAACGTGTACTCCCGCGCATCAGAGGGTTTCATGCATGACACACAAGTACACCTGCGACAGGAAGAAGGATTCATGACAGGAAGAGGGTGTCATGACACTCCCTCATACCAGAGAGTGGCAGAGGGTGCCATGACACCAGCGACCGATACTGGGGCTCGGAGGGGAGGGTGTGTCAGGAACGGGGGGGGGAAGGTAGGGTAAAGGGACGGGGTTGCAGCTGTGACGGTGGCCACTGAAAAATACATCCCGAAGCCAGCAAGCAGCCCGGGCTGCCCTGGGACACAACACCTCGCCCTGGCTGAGCGGCAACGCTGTGCCTCCTTCTCCTCCTCCTCCGTCAAGAGGATCATCATGCGCCTCAAAAGAAGCCACACTTCTGGCGGCAAATATCGAAATATTTGCCCAGAGAACATCAAGGGGCGTGGGGTGTGGTGGTGGTCGTGGTTGTGGGGTGGGAGGTGAGGGGCTACCCTGGCGCTGGCTTGAAGGTCACCTGACGTATCTCTCCGCTGATTGGTTAACAGGATATTTTGCCGCTACTGTGATTGGCGCAGCGGCGGCGGCATTAAAGGTGGAGAGATCCTCAGGGTCAATATCTACCACACATCCCTGCACCGGAATTCTCTTTCGACGCAGCTGTATCAGACGTCACACCCTGAGGAAGAGCCCAGGTCTCTCAGCTGAAGAACACAGCTCAGGTCTCTCACCTGAAGAACAGCTCACATCTCTCACCTGAGGAACAGCTCAGGTCTCTCACCTGAGGAACAGCTCAGGTCTCTCCCCTGGGGAACAGCTCAGGTCTCTCCCCTGGGGAACAGCTCAGGTCTCTCCCCTGGGGAACAGCTCAGGTCTCTCCCCTGGGGAACAGCTCAGGTCTCTCCCCTGGGGAACAGCTCAGGTCTCTCCCCTGGGGAACAGCTCAGGTCTCTCGGTCTCCCCACAGTTCGGGAGACAAGGAGGAAAGCTTCAGGTACACAGAAGTTGTCGCAAAATGCTTTAGGTTAGGGACTCAAAAAATAAGGACCAGAAAGATTCACATGAAGGTGAAGAGAGAAGTCAAATCAGCACAAAAAGTCTCTCTCTCTCTCTCTCTCTCTCTCTCTCTCTCTCTCTCTCTCTCTCTCTCTCTCTCTCTCTCTCTCTCTATCACTTGAACATAAGCTCCTCTTCGTATCGTGCAAGACATGCACTGGAGTCATGCAAATGGCCACCCGTCGACACCAAAACAGGCACTGCATAGTGAACTTATTCATCACAGCACAACAACACTGGCACCTTCTTCACAGAAAGACACATGCGAAATCTCTCTCTTTTTTTTGGGTTAATCGAGACTTAAACTAGAGAGATTACATTGGTCAATGTGACGGACTGATTACACTTGATGGGTTCCGATTGGTAAACAAACAAGTGGACCAAATCAACACGTGTCATCAGGTGACAGAAGTCCTCATGTTGGCCCAGTAGATTATCGAGTCAATGGATAATAATTCGTTAACCAGCTGACCAACGAAACATTTCGTTAAACGTAAACTTTCTTTCGCATTGACTGATCACTACGCGTTATCATTACCACTACGGATTACCAGCAACATGTTCTAAACCCCGAATGAACATAATCTGTCTTGTGAATTATATTCCGGGGATTATTTTCGACCTCATCCACGTGGACTATGAACACTTGGATTTGAAACACGTCTGGGGATGACCGACAGATCCCGTATCATCACTAGAACTCAGCAGCTACGTAAGGAATCAGTCACAGGAATTGCTTAAATTCTTTTTTTTTTAGAAAAGGAGACTTTTTTATACTGTCCTATAGTCTATCAGCACCATTTATGGTTAGTCTTATAACTAACACACACACGTTAAATGAATTATCAATTATCCATTAGCGCTCCAGTACCACAACGCTATCACGAGACTTCTACAGCCAAAGAAGTTTAAACTCAAAAGTCAACTTCACTCAAAATTTCTGTTCCAGTTGTCTGGTCTAGTTTCTCGCATCACTACAATCAACAACTATGGAGTACCCCCGCGCTCTCTCTCTCTCTCTCTCTCTCTCTCTCTCTCTCTGTAACCTCCTCCAATTCACACTCCCCTCTCCCCCCTTGCCTTCGTGTCAAACTCTCCTATTCCTTCCTTACCTATTGCAATGAGTTCTTGGTTTCCGTTCTCCCCCAATTCCCCCTCTAACCCCGTCCTCGCGACCGGGTTCCCGACCCGTCCAATCAGCGTACATCACTCACCCGGTGCGCTACGACTGACCGTACACGGATGAAGTAGGGGGAGGGGGGGGGGGCAGGAGGCCCCTTCCCCCTTACCTTTCTAAAGAGGAGGACGTATTTGTATACGTCCGTAGGAAAAGACCAGGGCGCATGCACGCGTTCCCAGGCAAGCACTCACGCATATGGAAAAAAAAGAAGATAAATACATAACAATCACATATACAAACACGTAACAGCAGAGAAAACATCACACACACACACACACACACACACAAACACAGACGTATCAATTTCCCTCCCTCTACGTGTCAAATAGGTAATCACACCCAATGCACTATTCCTCTCTCTCTCTCTCTCTCTCTCTCTCTCTCTCTCTCTCTCTCTCTCTCTCTCTCTCTCTCTCTCTCTCTCTCTCTCAACACACACACACATACACAAAGACAAAACACTCCTGGAATCAATAACAGGCCCAAACACCGCCCCTACCATCCTCACAAAGCCTAGAGCTGACCTACAATAACCAGAGGTCGCGTGCCACTCCGGAATCTCCTCCCTCCTCTTTTCCTTTCTCTTCCTCCTCCTCCTCCTCCTACTCCTTTCCCTTCCTTCCTCCTCCTCCTCCTCCTCCTCCCACGGGGCCTCAACAACCTTCTAATTACCTGTGGCCCTCAAGACTTATTGCAGTTGTTATCCGCTTAATGCCAGTGTCGGTACCACACACCAGGGGATATGCTTCATGTCCTCTCTTACACGACTGCCGTCTTGGGGCACCGAGCCCTTTGGCGCAGCCTGGCCCTCAGGGCCTCGCCAGTAAGGTTACTGGTGGGTGGCGCAACCCCCAGGTGGCGGCGGGCGGCGCAATCCAGCACGTCACAGGTAATGGTGTGGGTGGCTCAACCCCCAGGACGTTGGAGGTGCTAGTGGGCGGCGCAACACTAAGTAGTGATGGGTGGTTCAACCCCAGGACGTTGGCAGTACTAGTGGGCGGCGCAACCCTAGGTAGTGATGGGTGGCGCAACCTAGGTAGTGGTGGGTGGCGCCATTCCGGGTGACAACGGACGACGCGGAGCAAATGCAGAGACGGACTGAAGGAAAGGTCAGATCATGCAGGGAGGAACGTGGAGGAAAGGCCAGATTATGCAGGGAGGAACGTGAAGTCATGCAGGGGGGGGGGGCGAGGGAGACGTGGAGGAAAGGTCAGGTCATGCAGGAGGGGGCGTGGAGGAAAGGTCAGGTCATGCAAGAGGGGGCGTGAAGGAAAGGTCAGGTCATGCAGGGAGGGGCGTGGAGAAGAGGTCCTGCACAGACGGACGGGGAAGTTCAGGGAAACATGTTAGGGCAAGGATGAGCCTGGATGATTTCCTTTTTTCTATATTGAGGATGACTGAAATAACTGTCGGGAGGAGTGTGAGTGGACGAGGGTGTAAGAGAAAGAAGGATCAAGAAAGCAGTGGAGAAGAGCGTGTGTGTGTGTGGGTGAGGCAGTGAGAGAGAGAGAGAGAGAGAGAGAGAGAGAGAGAGAGAGAGAGAGAGAGAGAGAGAGAGAGAGAGAGAGAGAGAGAGAAGATTCTTGGACAGTTTTCTTTCAGGTTTAAAAAGGGAAGGGGTGGAAGCAGGCGGCTTCCGACTTCCGATTCCTTATTAATTCCATTATATTGGTTCAGATTAACTATCATATTTCCTGGCGAACGTGTGTGTGTGTGTGTGTGTGTGTGTGTGTGTGTGTGTGTGTCCTTACACTCCTAAATGTGTGTCTGTGCACATGATATATGCACATGCATCCACGTTCGCTTCCATTCAAATGCCCACATCTATTGAAAAAGAAAAAAAAAAGCTGAATCTCTTATCATTCAAAACTCATCCTAATATTTAACACATATAAACACTGCTACACCGAACTCTGGGATGAATAATGTAAAATGTCGACGCTGCAACACCCTGGGTGTCAAATGAACTGGTGGTAGAGGGAGGGTCGACACTTGGGTGTGGAGCCATGTTATTGTTATTAATGAAGATAGGCTTCTCTCTCTTTGGCGATGTCAGGTTTGCTTAAGGCTAAGCCAGGCTTGGTTTGGGTGGGGCCAGGCTTGCCCTAAGGTTAAGCCAGGCTTGGTTTGGGTGGGGCCAGGCTTGCCCTAAGGTTAAGCCAGGCTTGGTTTGGGTGGGGCCAGGCTTGCCCTAAGGTTAAGCCAGGCTTGGTTTGGATGAACCTGCCTTGGGTGAGGCTAGGTTTGGCTTGGGTGAAGCCGAGCCTAGCCTAGGTTAAACCAGGTTTGCCTACTATGCGCTGAGGAAACCTCCCCTGACTTCCTTAACAGGAGAGGAAACAGGGAGGGAATGTCACAGACAGAAGGGAGGATAGAGGAGGGAGGAGTTGATGAGAGTGTAGACTGCGTGAGGGAGGGAGGGATTGGAGGAGGAAAGGGCCGTTGTGGTTGGGTGGCGGGAGGGAGGGAGGCATGCAAGGAAGAGAAGCAGCGTAAAACAATAACTGGCACGGGCCACCGGCCGTATTTAGCCTCCGATCTGTTTATATCTTGTAATATGACTGTAGCAGACCCCCGCCTCCTCTCCTGCACCCTCTGCCCACATACCACCCAAACTCAAGCCTACAACGCTGTACCGCTGGGGCTGTCACGCTGCTCCATGATCTACTCCAACAGTGGTACCGCTGGTGCTGTATGTAACTCCGATCTCGACCGTTTGCTCCGACAGTTTATGACTCCTCCAACAACAGTGCCCCATGGCTCCCCACCACAAACACACACACACACACCACCAACACCATCACCACCATCTACTCCAAAACTGCTCCACCACTCCTTCAACATTCTGTCACCACCGAATCTCCAACAATGTCCTTCTACCTCTTACAAAATCACGCCATCTTCTGCTCCAACAATGCACCACCACCACCACAACCTCTCCGACAACAAACCAACATCTGTTCCAATACTGCACCAAAAATCTCCTCCAGCGATGCAATACTTCAGCATCTCACTGAATATCACAGTCACTCGCCTTTCCATCCCTTAGATCACAGTTTCCATCATTTTCTCCCATATTTCTCCCCTACCATCTTCCCTCCAGCAACGCCATATAAACTTTCTTAGTGCCAATGGCGCACCATCTCGTATGATAATGGCGTCTGGCACTCCAAAACCACAGAGTCTGTGCCAAAATGGTACAACACCGGGAGCTCTAAGGAAGGAACTGAGGAAAAAAGACGGTAAAGGAACGAAACTTGACAGACCCCCAAATGGTGAGTGTATCAACAGACAGAAGATACTGTTAAGTAGGAGAAAAGTTTCTGCCAACAGGCAGAAAGGTTACTATCAAGAGGCAGACGACGACTGCCATACAGAAGCAGAGAGAGACTAGAGCAGGAAAACAAAGGTTAACCTTTTTCACGACTGACCACCATTATAATGTTGAAGGTAGGTACCCCTGGATGATTCCAATGGTGTCCATCGCTATAAGTACATCATTATTGAGAGCGTAAGGTGCATCTTAGAACACGTTAATACCCTACAATTACCTTTCATTCCTGCCCCAGAATCCCTTTTGACGCGTTCCCGCAACGTCCAGAGGCGTTGTGATGTCAGTAGTAGAGAGTGATCAGCAAGTGTTCAATGTCCTCATTTTGGAAACTGTACCTTGGGCACTTGCGTTTGTTTGGGGAAGGGGAAATATGCAAGAACAGGTTGCTGAGGAGAAGAGGCAAGGGTGAGGTTTTCGTTTCTGCTTGGCGGTCAGCCACTGGTTATGAAGCGGTGTGTGTGGGAAGGGGTCGAGTGCTGTTGTAGTGATCGGTGCCAAGCATGTAGGGGTATGATTGCAATGTGACTAACTTTGTCTCGTTGTTTGCAGAGACTACTACTGGATTATTATTATTTTCAGAGCTGTTACCAACAGGTTTCTTGAGTAGGTCTGTTTATGGCCTTGATGTTAGAGATGGGGGAGTGGATAGTACACATACGTCGTATATATGTATGTGTTCCTGAACTCCGCTTGCAAGTGGTAAGATCGTGAGTGGCAAGTCACTTTTGAAGAGGACCTTAACGTTCCAAGGGAGCGCATCTTACCCTTCTCCTGAATGCAAGGAGCACAGTAAAAGGGAACATGTTACGTAACTATATATATATATATATATATATATATATATATATATATATTTTTTTTTTTTTTTTTTTTATACTTTGTCGCTGTCTCCCGCGTTTGCGAGGTAGCGCAAGGAAACAGACGAAAGAAATGGCCCAACCCCCCCCATACACATGTACATACACACGTCCACACACGCAAATATACATACCTACACAGCTTTCCATGGTTTACCCCGGACGCTTCACATGCCTTGATTCAATCCACTGACAGCACGTCAACCCCTGTATACCACATCGCTCCAATTCACTCTATTCCTTGCCCTCCTTTCACCCTCCTGCATGTTCAGGCCCCGATCACACAAAATCCTTTTCACTCCATCTTTCCACCTCCAATTTGGTCTCCCTCTTCTCCTCGTTCCCTCCACCTCCGACACATATATCCTCTTGGTCAATCTTTCCTCACTCATTCTCTCCATGTGCCAAAACCATTTCAAAACACCCTCTTCTGCTCTCTCAACCACGCTCTTTTTATTTCCACACATCTCTCTTACCCTTACGTTACTTACTCGATCAAACCACCTCACACCACACATTGTCCTCAAACATCTCATTTCCAGCACATCCATCCTCCTGCGCACAACTCTATCCATAGCCCACGCCTCGCAACCATACAACATTGTTGGAACTACTATTCCTTCAAACATACCCATTTTTGCTTTCCGGGATAATGTTCTCGACTTCCACACATTTTTCAAGGCTCCCAAAATTTTCGCCCCCTCCCCCACCCTATGATCCACTTCCGTTTCCATGGTTCCATCCGCTGACAGATCCACTCCCAGATATCTAAAACACTTCACTTCCTCCAGTTTTTCTCCATTCAAACTCACCTCCCAATAGACTTGACCCTCAACCCTACTGTACCTAATAACCTTGCTCTTATTCACATTTACTCTTAACTTTCTTCTTCCACACACTTTACCAAACTCAGTCACCAGCTTCTGCAGTTTCTCACATGAATCCGCCACCAGCGCTGTATCATCAGCGAACAACAACTGACTCACTTCCCAAGCTCTCTCATCCCCAACAGACTTCATACTTGCCCCTCTTTCCAAGACTCTTGCATTTACCTCCCTAACAACCCCATCCATAAACAAATTAAACAACCATGGAGACATATATATATATATATATATATATATTCTTTTCTTTTCTTCTTTCGTACTATTCGCCATTTCCCGCATTAGCGAGGTAGCGTTATCAACAGAGGACTGGGCCTTAGAGGGAATATCCTCACCTGGCCCCCTTCTCTGTTCCTTCTTTTGGAAAATTAAAAAAAAAAACGAGAGGGGAGGATTTCCAGCCACCCGCTCCCTTCCCTTTTAGTCGCCTTCTACGACACGCAGGGAATACGTGGGAAGTATTCTTTCTCCCCTATCCCCAGGGATAAATATATATATATATATATATATATATATATATATATATATATATATATATATATATATATATATATATATCTTTTTTTTTTTTTTTTTTTTTTTTAATCTCTACACAGTTTTCTTACACAACTGATCTCTTACCTTGATGTTAGCATACATACTTTCAAGTTACCACTACAGATATACACAGCAAAACCTTAAGCAGGTCAGAGAGAAATTAGTTCGTCATGAGTGGGATTCCAGACTGCATTCACGCATCACACAATATGAATGAGAACATCACATGGGAATGCGGGAGGTTGACAGTGGTATGGCGACCAAGCCAGAGTTACGAGAGAAGTATGGGAGGCGGCCAACAGATGAATGCTGCTGCATTAGCCACGGTGGAAGCAGGTAGGTTACCTACCGCTACACGCGCTCACACAGCTGCACAAAACATCATTATGACTACAAATACAGAGGCATGATTAAATCCGGCGATACTCCACGGAAAAGAGGATCAGTCATAAGCAAGGACGTTATAGTACATACGATATTCGTCATTTCTGGCATAAAAAAATGTTTTGGGTGTCATGTTTACGAGTGCCCCCTAAAAAGGTATGTTACAGAAAAAACGAGGGTTATGGATCGCCCCATTCCATCGTCTCCATTCTTTCTCGTAGTCGATAAGTCGCTATCGTGGACTTTCCTTTAAGGTGGTGTGTCTCACAGGCACACACTCACAGTCCGCCCTTGTCATCAGTTCTCCAGCCTTAGGTGGAGTGCAGCTTCACTACCACCTGTCATTCTTTCTGACACCATCTGCTCAAACTCGGCCAGCTTTAGGTGCCAGGTGGCGTGGAGAGCTTCACCACCTGCCTAACCCAGCGAGCTTTAGGTGACAGGTGGCGCGGAGAGCTGCTCTACCACCTGCCTAACCCAGCCAGCTTTAGGTGCTAGGTGGTGTGGAGAGCTTCTCCACCATCTGTCTAACCCAGCCAGCTTTAGATGCCGGATGGTGTGGAGAACTTCACCATCTGCCTAACCCAGCAAGTATTAGGTGCCAGGTGGTGTGCAAAGCTTCTCCACCACCTGCCTAACGCAGCCAGCTTCAGGCGCAGTTGGTGCTGAGGTCTGCAACGAGGAGATGCACGCCACCTGCCACACCCTGGCCAGGACGAAAGACATGGATAAAAGATACTGGGGTGGAGGGCGGTGGCGGGGAGGCTGAGGGGAGGGGAGGGGAGAGTGAAAGAGAAAAGGGAAGGAAGGGACGAGGAAATGAGGAGCAGCAGAAAGAATAGTTTTAGAGAGAAATGATGGAAGAAGAAGTAGATGAAGAAGAAGGGTTTAAGAGAGAGAAGAGAGAGAGAGAGAGAGAGAGAGAGAGAGAGAGAGAGAGAGAGAGAGAGAGAGAGAGAGAGAGAATAAGCAGGTGAATAATACTATTATTATTATTTGTGTGCTACGGGGAGAGAGAGTTTTTACACTCGTGTTGTCCCGTCTCTTAACCTTGTATATATGTACCATGTCTTTATTCTTATATTTACACACACACACACACACACACACACACACACACACACACATATATACACACACACACCAGCCTATACCAGGCACCCACTCATAGACCAGTTCTACCGGGCGGGGATGAAGAGCTGGGTTGGCTGTGAGTGGCCTGCCGTGGCCAGGATTCGAACCCGGGCGGGTGAAATCATGGTCGGGGACGTTAACCACTACACCTCGGGAGCCCCTGTGTGTGTGTGTGTGTGTGTGTGTGTGTGTGTGTGTGTGTGTGTGTGTGTGTGTGTGCGCTGAAAAAATGGTAAACATGAGACCAAAAACAAGTTCAAAATCTTCCAATAGCAACGTGTCAGGAAAGGACGAAATTTATTTAAGTTCCAGCAAACCAAAGTGATTAAAAAAAGATAAAAAACAAGAGGAGCCAACATCTGCGAGCGAATATATCATGTCGACTTCTACTAACACCTCAAATGTCTTTGTACCACAAACTCATCATGATCAGTCAGAGGCTATAGCAGTTATCGACTCTCATATCAACAACGACTGAAACAGAGTGGACCCGAGGGCTAAAAATTTTTAATTTTTGGTAACCTCAAAAACTTGAAAGAAGACTGAGAATGACGAAGCCACAGAACTGGTCATAGGCAACATGTGGGATATGCAGGTAAAACATCTTTATGCCAACAATAACATTAGATGAAATATGACTAAGTAATGGGAGAAAAATCGTCCCTTTCTGTTGGTGATATTCAACCAACTCTTTACAGAAAATGGAAAAATACCAAACCACACATTTGATATACGTACCGTATGTCGTATGTTAAAAGATACCTTACAGTCGATGCTTCAAGAAACTCAGACTGAAACAGTGCCGAATAATAGCTAGAATAAATAATCTTAAAGACTTTTGACGGCAGAGAATAGTATTCATGGTTCAGATAACGAATTTATCGAGTGTATTATAAGGAGACTGTGAAGAGGTATCCATACACAATATTTCGTCTCAAATGATCAAGAAAGTGAGGAATAATAAAAAATTATGGAGGAAAAATAAAAAATATTTTTTTCTGGTATGTTTGGGCTTTGATCTTCTTAAACCCTTTAAAAGACTTAAATTCAAACCCTTTAAAAGACTTAAATTCAAACCCTTTAAAAGACCTGAATAAAGGAAAAGTGTCCACACCCACTGACCCAACCTACATACCTACCAAGTAACAAGCCAATCATCGCTCCTCCATTGAAGGAATGACGCAAACCCTTGACTGAAAATCGAAGAATACAACAGAGTAAAAACATGCGATCTCAGCTGGGGACCATAAAAAAAAAAAACAATATACACCTGGATGTCAGCCTAATTACCTTCGCGTTCCACCTGGAGAAGAGAAAATGATCATAACTCAAGGTAATTACAGGGACACAAAGACGTCCATCGCGAAGCGATAAACACAGTAGCCTCTGGAAGTAATGCGGCTTTGCTTCACTCCCACACGTTTCTCTCATTCACGTAATTGCGACATTAATAACGAGAGTGTCTGCTAATCTCCACAATCTATGAAAAAGATATATACTTCACACAGCCTAGAAATGTTTTGTGTTGTGTGTGACAGCCAGTCTGAGCGTGTTTGATATCGAATCTACTGATCTGTGTACACGGCGAGGGAATTTTACACAAATTCGGATTCTTCTGTCGAGTTACTCAGACAGATCGAGAATGCCAGAAAGCCTCAAGACTCTTCATCACTGGTTCCTCTAACTGGGAAAAAGGGTAGTCTGATGTCTGTCCTCTTTGCTCCCTTCCACTTAGGTAGGCTCCGATCCACCGAAGAAATTCCTCTCCAGCGTTTGCATATCCACTGCGGATCGTGAAATGCCAAATAAGTGTCTAATAACACATAAACCACCCACTCGTTTCTCTTTCTCCTAAAGTAGTGAACCAGTGGTGTCTCCCCCTTAAGTAACTGTACTTGCAAGCAACTACCCATCTACTTCCAGACTATTTTTCTCCGTACTTTAAAGTCTTCGATGCTCTTCAATACCAGCCCGTGTTCTCTCTACCGCCTTTGTCAAAAAGAGGCACGATATCCTTTATACCTTTCAATTACTGCCTGGCTACTGTGTCTTGTGCAACATTTATGTAATACGTCCGTACTTTTCTAGTCCCCTTAACATTTTTTATTGAAGCAAATGCCTTTTTTTCTCTGACCCCTTCTATCCATATCCTGCTATTATGCCTCCCCTCTGCTGACTTCCTCATTATAAACTTCAGAGAATTGCTGGTAACACTATCCCACACTCTGATTGTAGAAGTTCATGTCCAATCTCGTTTTGCTCAAGTTGTTTAACTCTGAAAACCTTGTATCACTTCTTAGCGTTTAGCGTTCCTCTTCATTTTCACTATTATGAATCATCATAACTTCGAGTAGTATGTGTGTGTAATTATCTATGGTAATTATTCATTTGTACTGTACAGGGAGGGAGTTTAACACTCCATATCTTTATATCTCTCAACTATCACAAAACTTTTTAAACTTCTGCATGCTGTCCATTTTCATCATTTAGTTTACTCGATTCATTTGTACTGTACAGGGAGGGAGTTTAACACTCCATATCTTTATATCTCTCAACTATCACAAAACTTTTTAAACTTCTGCATGCTGTCCATTTTCATCATTTAGTTTACTCGATTCATCTACCACTCTTGCGTACATTTTTACACCTTTTCTAACAATTTTCTTGCTTGATATCGTATGCTGGTCTCTGGTTGTCTTATTGTTGCATCTTCCCCACTGCTGACATCATCAAACTGGTATACAAACTTACAGGACATGATCAGGTTACCCATTACTCTCTTTTTTTTTTTTCTTCCACTGTGGACAAACTAAAGACCTCGAACAATTCAGTGTAACTCAGCTCTCTTAAAGCTGGTACCCTCCTGCGAACCTTCTCTATCAGACACTTGTGCTCATCGAGCACACAGTTTATTTCTTTATCATTTTCGTAATATGGGACTCGGGAGACAGATCAGGGACGATTTCGACTCCCAAGTCCCGTTCACACAGATTCCTACAGCTTATTTCCTATCAGATCATACTCATATTCAGGTTCTCTTTCAGTGTATCTTATCTTCGTTACTTGACGGTGACTCGGGTTGAATTTCATTACCCATACACAGCACAGACCAATTTTGAAGTTTGTTTAGGTTCCCTTGTCGGTGAATGCAATCCTCTTCACTTTCTAACTCCCTAATGACTTTTGCATCATGCGCAAACATATTCACCTACAAGTCCAGTACCTTCCAGCAGGTTATTTAAATAGATCAAGAAGAGCAATGGTCCCTGACTAGATCCCTGTGGCACGCCAGTCGTGACCTCAAACCAATTTTACAATGCTCCTCTTAACATGTGTCCTTTGTCTCCTTCCACAAAGATAATCTTCCATCCATCGATGGAGTTTCCTCCTCATTCCTGATTGAACTTGTTGCTTTTTTCATATCGGTCTTCCATGTGCTACACCGTCAAATGCTTGCTGGCAGTCCAGTATTGAAAATCTCCCCAGCATTCTCTTTTGTGTAAAACGGATCTCTCTCTCTCTCTCTCTCTCTCTCTCTCTCTCTCTCTCTCTCTCTCTCTCTCTCTGTGTGTGTGTGTGTGTGTGTGTGTGCCTTACCCTCCGTCTGTCCGCATCTGTCTCGTGTAAGCAAGCTCCCGTGTGCACACATACGCGTGTGTGTGTGTGTGTGTGTGTGTGTGTGTGTGTGTGTGTGTGTGTGTGTCCGTCAGATCGGCTTCCTTGCGGGACAGCCGTAGTGGGGGAATGCTTTAACATCAGCGGAGGCGAAGACTTTCCTCGGCATTCCTGCAAGTTCCAGTGATGGATTTCCTTCCTGCAGTATTTCCATGTCGCCGCACATTCCCCATCCCTGCTGTCCACACATCTTGCTGTATATACTCAATTCACTTATGGTAATGCTATCAACTTTTGTAAATTGGTTAGAGCTGGAATGTGCCTTCGTAGCATACGAAACATCTTTTTTTTTTCATATTTTCTTTTTGCTTTTATTGTAAATTTTGTAAATGACTGAATGATGGAGAGGGAGTATATCAGACCTTTTGTTGGTCTCAAAGAATTGCTTTTAATAAGACACAATTCTTGCAGTGATTACATATGTATCAGTGACAATGCCTTACAGCATATCAAGTATGTTATATACCACGTATAACATGCATCATATCATATACTGTGTGACAGCATACACAGCATATCTCGTGGCATATCTAACATCTCATAATGTATTCACAAGAGTTCTTTGGGATTAAGTCTTCTTCCGCTGTTCATAAACACAAATTTCAATTTTATATATATATATATATATATATATATATATATATATATATATATATATATATATATATATATATATATGATAAGTGTTTTCTGTGTCCACGTCGTTCCATTATACAAAGCCTAATCTAAAATTAAGGATAATGACATGATTCGTCCGCCTGCATGAGACCGTAATGATCAGTTACCATGCAAGCACTGCCTGACGTCCAACCTGTAATATCCTTGGTCAAGAAACGAGACATGCAGCAATAACCAGCATCAACCATGGGAAACCCTACAGTTCTACGAGATGAAGCTTAATATATATATATATATATATATATATATATATATATATATATATATATATATATATATATATATATATACATATATACATATACATATACATATATATATATATATATATATATATATAGTCAGTTGTTGTTCGCTGATGATACAGCGCTGGTGGCTGATTCATGTGAGAAACTGCAGAAGCTGGTGACTGAGTTTGGTAAAGTGTGTGGAAGAAGAAAGTTGAGAGTAAATGTGAATAAGAGCAAGGTTATTAGGTACAGTAGGGGTGAGGGTCAAGTCAATTGGGAGGTGAGTTTGAATGGAGAAAAACTGGAGGAAGTGAAGTGTTTTAGATATCTGGGAGTGGATCTGTCAGCGGATGGAACCATGGAAGCGGAAGTGGATCATAGGGTGGGGGAGGGGGCGAAAATTTTGGGAGCCTTGAAAAATGTGTGGAAGTCGAGAACATTATCTCGGAAAGCAAAAATGGGTATGTTTGAGGGAATAGTGGTTCCAACAATGTTGTATGGTTGCGAGGCGTGGGCTATGGATAGAGATGTGCGCAGGAGGATGGATGTGCTGGAAATGAGATGTTTGAGGACAATGTGTGGTGTGAGGTGGTTTGATCGAGTAAGTAACGTAAGGGTAAGAGAGATGTGTGGAAATAAAAAGAGCGTGGTTGAGAGAGCAGAAGAGGGTGTTTTGAAATGGTTTGGGCACATGGAGAGAATGAGTGAGGAGAGATTGACCAAGAGGATATATGTGTCGGAGGTGGAGGGAACGAGGAGAAGAGGGAGACCAAATTGGAGGTGGAAAGATGGAGTGAAAAAGATTTTGTGTGATCGGGGCCTGAACATGCAGGAGGGTGAAAGGAGGGCAAGAAATAGAGTGAATTGGAGTCATGTGGTATACAGGGGTTGACGTGCTGTCAGTGGATTGAAGCAAGGCATGTGAAGCGTCTGGGGTAAACCATGGAAAGCTGCGTAGGTATGTATATTTGCGTGTGTGGACGTGTGTATGTACATGTGTATGGGGGGGGGGGGGTGGGGCCATTTCTTTCGTCTGTTTCCTTGCGCTACCTCGCAAACGCGGGAGACAGCGACAAAGTATAAAAAAAAAAAAATATATGTATGTATATTTGCGTGTGTGGACGTATGTATATACATGTGTATGGGGGTGGGTTGGGCCATTTCTTTCGTCTGTTTCCTTGCGCTACCTCGCAAACGCGGTAGACAGCGCAAAAAAAAAAAAAAAAAAAAAAAAAAAAAAAAATTATATATATATATATATATATATATATATATATATATATATATATATATATATATATATATATATATATAGTTTTGCCGTTTCCTATCCCCTATTGATCATGTTTCACGAATGTTACTCATGACTGTGGTTTTCTTTAGCCATCTTTCTAAAAGTCAAATTGACTTTGATAAGTAGATGTTGGTCTGTAAGCCTATTTAACCATAACACTCATAATGCCTAGACTATCTCAGATCAAGTGTGTGTTGTGAGTGTAATTATCTAGTTATGATTACGTGCTTGTACTGTATAAGGAGAAGGGGACGGGTGGCGCCTCCAGCTCATGAATATTCTTCATAATCTTACAACATCTTGATGTATGATGTCTGTATCAACCATGTCCTCAGTCAGTCTATTCCAATCATCGACTATTGTTATGTTGTAAATGTACTTTTTTCAACACAAATTAACGGGTTTCTTGCCTAGTATGATGTTATCTGTTCTTTGGATGTTCTACCCCGACCTCTCTGGAAGAACTGTTCACCGTCCACCACAGGTCACCTCTCACTCTACTCTCTTCTATGAAGGGCAAATGTAAAGCCTTAAGCCTTTCCTTGTATTTCAACCCTCTTGATATTGGTACCATCTGGTGTGTGTGTGTGTGTGTGTGTGTGTGTGTGTGTGTGTTGTGTGTGTAGTTTATAAATTCACACGTATATAACAACCGTTTCAAGATGACCCGTATTAACCTAGTCGACGATGCTCAACCAACCACACTATTAGCTGCACTTGCCTCACCACCACCCTCCTCCCCGACAAGGTGAGGTGGGGAGAGGATTTCCACCCACTCATCTCCCCCAACCCCTCCCCCTTTTCCCATCACCACTAGAAAACCATCACCCGAAATTAATGGGAAACATATTCACAGTCGTGACAATGGCTATGAAATGGAGAGAGAGAGAGAGAGAGAGAGAGAGAGAGAGAGAGAGAGAGAGAGAGAGAGAGAGGAGAGAGAGAGAGAGAGAGAGAGAGCCACACTTCACATGGAGACTCGCGTCACACTGTCCAGTTGTGTACAACAATCTGGTTTTATCTCTGAACAAAACACGTTCGCTTGTCTCTCACCGTGTTATTAAAGTATCGAAATCTATTTGTATATTTTCTTTCTGGTTTTTACTCTGACACACACACACACACACACACACACACACACACACACACACACATCAAACCTCTATACATTTTATCGGCAACAATGACGAAAAACAAAACGCCCTTCATAATTAGGTCCGACAGAAAGCTGCGTGACCATCACCAGACCTCGTGGGGACACACCCGTGTATACACACACTCGCTTTTACTTCATCACAGTTTGAAGCTGCTCCTGAAAATGACAGGCCGACGGCATGCGAAGCCAGGGTGAGTCGCGTAGGGAGGGAGAGAGGGAATGGAGCGACCACACCCTCCCCTTGCACCAGACCTGGATCCACAAATTCTTCTTAAATAGGTTTTAAACGTCTGGTGGTTGATGACACCAGCATGAGAACACATCTTAATTCTGAACAGGAGCATAATGATATCTTCTATAACATTTACTTGATATACTTTACCATAGGCAATGCCTAAATATATGACTTATAGAATATAGAATATGCAGTTCCCGTTATCCATGTTCGTAATATCAGGCCAGGTGGTTCCAATCGGCTACCCATCTTCTACCACTACGCTATTTTTTTCCCCTCCATTTCTCTCCTGATCCTTTCTCGCCCTCATCCCATGCCTTCCTCTGGCCAATTGGTTCCTACTCTGCCGTAAGTATACGCCGTAGCCACACAACTGAGGAACGTAGAGGTGGTAATCATATTCACTCTCTTCCTGGTCTCCTGTGTGTGTGTGTGTGTGTGTGTGTGTGTGTGTGTGTGTGTGTGTGTGTGTGTGTCAAGGTAATAATGGTTCCTGTGTTTCCACGCAAACTTAACCACATTCTACTTTGTGTGTCCGACAAGACATTGTCCCCCTCCCCGCTGTAACCAAGCTGACACCACCGCCTCTGCGTCCGTCCCACACATGAGTCAGACTCAGGTAAGACTCTAAAGGTGTCTTTCGTGAGGTGTCCAGCGGCTTCAGGATCAATGCCTGGCGCCCCCTGCGGGAGTGGGAGATCGGAGACGGTAAATGAATCCAGTGAGTCAGCAACCAGACACGTGCCTACGTACACGGACGTGGCAGAAAAGAAAATGTAGGATTGAATATTAAACACACAGTCCTCTCTCTCTCTCTCTCTCTCTCTCTCTCTCTCTCTCTCTCTCTCTCTATATATATATATATATATATATATATATATATATATATATATATATGCATTTGTGGTTTCAGTACATGACAACTAGAGAATGTATGTGAGCGAATTCAGTCTTTGTTCACGCATTTCTCGCGCTACCTTACTAACGCAGGTAACAGCGATCAACTACGAAAACAATATATATATATATATATATATATATATATATATATATATATATATATATATATATATATATATATATATATATATATATTTTTTCAATAATCTTTAAAAATATGCAGTCCATGTTCTTCTAGAAGCGCCCGTCCCACACCCACACACGTCTCTTAATTAACGCACCTTCCTCTACCTCCGTCAGTTCGTCTGCCCAACATTCTCTACTCCTCCCACGCACTTCACGTCTCCCTCCCTCACCTCACCTCGCTGCTGCAGCACTCTCATCTCTCTACCTGTCCCTCTCCACGTCACTCTTAGTTTTACGGCTACGTTGCTTTTCTTTTGAGGCTCTACAAGACATTTCTTCGTCCATTATTATATTTGTGTTCTGTCTTGGTCGACCTTCTCATTCGTATCCATTAAGAGACAATCATCTGTGTCTCTCCTCATCCTATTGCTCTTGTCCTGACCATCTTCACTGGTTAATTACTCTTATCATCTCGGCTTCGATCCTCCAGTATTTCCCCACGTGCCTTGCTGCCCCTCTCTCATATTGCCCCGTCAATCTATATGTTTCTCATTTGTTCCTTCTCAAAGACACCCCTCCCCCCTTCTCATTAGCAGTCTCATTACTCACACTCTCACAAGATATGTCGCTTGGGGCTCCTTCCTCAATTTCTCACTCTCTCTCTCTCTCTGTTCCTCCCTCTCTATATAGAGTTATCTCCCCAAAATCTCTCTCTCTCTCTCTCTCTCTCTCTCTCTCTCTCTCTCTCTCTCTCTCTCTCTCTCTCTCTGCCCCGACCCAATACCGCCCCTCTTGTTCTCTCTCTCTCCCCCCCCCCCCCCCCCTGCACCAGGAACCACCAGCACGACTCCTCCTCCCTTCTCTCTCAACACACAATGGAAGGGCTTCAACCCCGGCGGTGGCGGGAGGGGTGGGTAACTCCTCCTCGTCTGCTCTCCCTCCGGCCAAACAACACAGCCTCCCCAACTTGGGCTCGGCAACGGTGACAAAATTTTAGGACTTTTTTCCTTTTTTTTCCCCACTAAAGATGATACTGTTTCAAAATGTCCACGAGGAAGTGCGAAATTTGTTTTCGAAAAGAGGGAGGTTTTTGGTGGTGGAATTCTTCAGTACATGAAATTTTGGTGGTGGAGGAGGAGGAGGAGGAGAGAATTTGAGGGATGGGAAAGAAGGAAGGAAGGAAGGAAGGAAGGAAGGTACAGAATTATATTTAATGCCAGCGAGTAAGACCACAAGAATTCTGTCAGTATAAATATTACCGATACATAATCACATTTTACACACACACACACACACACACACACACACACACTAATGTTTTCATCATTCGTGAACACCAGACACTAACTTACAGAAATCCATTTATCCTTCCAGTGAATAACGGAGTCCCAGGAAATCTTCACTATATATCGCTTCTACGAAAAAAAAAAAAAAAATGTATTCCAACCTACCGGCCTTCCGTGACGCACGAAATACATTCCTCTACTGATTTATTCGTAATAAATATAAAGCCAGCAATCTTGAACTACAATCTACGTTAGCAGCCCTTCTGTAGGGTTATGCCCCTGGTAGGGTCCAGGGTGACGCCCTCAGGCAGGGCCCAGGGTGACGCCCTCAGGCAGGACCCAGGGTGACGCCCTCAGGCAGGACCCAGAGTGACGCCCTCAGGCAGAGCCCAGGGTGACGCCCTCAGGCAGGGCCCAGGGTGACGCCCTCAGGCAGGGCCCAGGGTGGTGCCTGTATTTCTCCACACACGAGCCAACACAAAGGAGTCAGTCCAGGTTCCCCTACATCACCTCACCCAGATCCTTACTTCCCTATAATTTGGTCAACGGGATTACCAACTCCTTTTCACTTGACCCAGATATTTATTTCGGATATAATCAACCGAGACCATTAACTCCATCATACTTGACCCAGATCCTTCACTTGGGTATAATTAACCAAGATCATTATCTCTTTCAAGCTTGACCAGATCCTTAACTCCAGCATAATCAACCAGGATCATTAGTTTTTTTTTTAATGCTTTACCAGACCCTTAACTCAGGCATTATTAACCAAGATCATTCACTTCATTATACTTGACTCAGATCCTTAACTCCGGCATAATTTGACCAACAAGTTCACTAACCCCATCATACCTGACCCAAACCGGGCTATAACTAACAAGCAACACTGTTAACTATCATACTAACCCAACTGTATAATTCGGCCATAACCGACCAACAGGATAATTAACTCTACACGCGATGACTTAGTCAGTCCGTCAGTCAGTCACTAAACTAAACTTGAAATGAAAGGTAATGATTACCACCATCGCAGCTGACTCACACAACCCAATACATTGTCACACCCGAAGCGAAAGACAACACCCACCCACACACCCACACACCTAACCTGCATTTGAAGCGACTCTTCCGCACTTGAAGCAGGAGTCTTCACTGGTCATGCCAATCCCTGCGCAATATCTTACCCGCAAGGCCATTAAACCAGGCCATTAAACGCGTCCACAATAGATCTGGACCGCCTTGACCAGCCAGCGGTGAAACCGGTTGTGCTACCCAGAGAACTTGGTTCCCTGGGTCGATCCCCTAAGTTGCACCCTTGCGGGGCTGGTCGGCACCAGGAGACGAGGTTTGTATACCTTGCACCGAGCGAGTGTGGAGCGAAAATAAGGCTACAAGAATTCCTTGGAAACGCAGAGCAATTTACGTCATAACGTTACGTTATATGTCTATACTGGCCGTATATCTTGATATGAACAGGTTCGTATATATATAATAAAAGAATTCATATTGGTTTTAGAGCAGATTTCTGAGCATGAAGAACATCTAAGTTTGTGGAAGGAATGCCACGCAGACATAAGGCTGTTCGTGGTCCATACACTCTATTGTGTGGCAGACCTTCCGGCGATGGGTACTCTTGAATACACACACACACACACACCGCAGGGAAACACGTCGCTGAAGGCAATGAATTAAAAAAAAGGGAGAAAAGAGGGCAAAAAATTAAGTACGAGATCAACAAAGAAATGAAGCAGTGGAAAAAGACTAAGGATAGGAAAAGGAAAGAGAAAGAATGGGATGTACGAAGGTAGTACAAGATGTTTCCGTTCCTTCAGGTAGGGGCAGACCCTTGTCATTAACTCGAGTACCGTGAGAACGCTCACAACACAACGCACATCATCTACAAACCTCAACGAACACCTGAAGAAGGTGTTTCAAGATTTCCGATTATGAGTTATGACTTGACTCTGACGTCCTTAATGATCCTGACAGACGACAGACCGCCTTAGGTCCAAAATAACCAACCAGCCGCCCTCCAGGACACTGACGAAGCCGTCACGCCCCAGGAGGAGTGACATGGAGAAACTCCAGACCTTATCAGGGCAAGATGTAAACCTCAAGTCATGTGTAATGACAACTAGAAACAATATATCAAAGAAAAGATAGCATACTGCTACTAATTCACTTGGAATGACCCGTGAAAGATCACAATATATATATATCTCAACATATGTTGCTATGATGGGTGTGGGCTGTATCTGATGAGGGTTTACTTCTGTACAATCCCATCGTTTCTGTAAACCGGTCTGTATCTAGGCGATATGCTACAATCATGACAGGTAAAGTGACAGACAAATGAGCTGTGAACGCTAAAAAAAAACCTCTTTTTTTGTGTGTGTGTGTGCGTGTGCTTTGCAGAATTCATACAGGAAAACAACTTGGCAACTGCGTATTTCGACGACCAATTATAAAGTTGTTCCTCACTCCACATTTTCAGGTTATTCGACTCTTGTCTTTTTCCCCCCATTTCATATCTGTCCGTCTTCAACCCCCACCCTCTTCCATATCACCCACCCCCTCTCTCTCTCTCTCTCTCTCTCTCTCTCTCTCTCTCCCCCCCCCTTCCCTCACCACTTAACCAATGCAGTTGCCTCCCCTTCCCGACCCGAACCACTCAATACCAGCAACCATGCAGGATGCTCTCCCACCCACCACCAACGCGCTGGTCTCACTGTGATACTCCGGTGGTGTCGCGTTGGACGGGGGGTCTACACCCGTGCCATGAGCTCTCTCTCTCTCTCTCTCTCTCTCTCTCTCTCTCTCTCTCTCTCTCTCTCACACACACACACACACACACATACTGCAGAGCGAAACTAAACATTGTTAGTTCTTCAAGTCGACAACACTCGATAAATCGATGTACGAGTATCATTGTCTCCGGCACTCACCGCTGCCCGAGGCCGCGACCCCCTGCTCTTGGGTCAGCGCTTGTAAACATGGTCAAGGGTGCTACCCTGCCCTGCTCTGAGGTCAGCCCTTGCGAACACGGCAAAGAATTGCGTTCGATCGTCATACGTCAGCGGTATAAACATCGTCAAATAAGCAACTCTGCCCTTTGGGTCAGCACCATAAACATCACTAGGGAAGCGACCCTGATCTCAGGTCACAACTATAAACATTGTTAGGTATGCAACTCTGCTCTTGGGTCAGCACCATAAACATCGTCAGGGAAACGACACAACTATAAACATCGCCAAGAAAGCAACTCTGCCCTTTGGCCAGGACTATAAACATCAAGGGAGCGTCGCTGCTCTTAAGGTCAACATTGCAAACATGGTGGGTCGTCAACAGATGAACACAGCAGTTGACGGCGACGCAAAAACTCATCATCGACTTATCTGACCTCGAGTTTCTTTGGCATCACATCTTTACGTAGATGGCGAGGACGAGAACCAGAATGCTTACAGATAATAATGAATAAACGGGACGACGATTTGTCGCAAAATAACTCTGTTTATGTGCGACAGTTTCGGGTGATTTCCATATAGATTCGAATGAATAATGTCCTCTATCTTTATGGCAGTGGCGTAAACTTAAGACTCTTGAATTTGTCTTTGTTATCATATTTCCCGAGTATCAGCATTACCTCGCATGAAGAACTCCATCCATCACTACTGATCTTTTCAGTGCGATTGTGCGACCCTTGAGCACGACTGTACGACTCTTAAGCACGATAGTATGACCCTTGAACACGACTGCACGACCCTTGGGTATGGTGGTTTGTCCTTTTTGACCTGACCCATAAGGGTTAAGTCAAGGGCCGTCGTGCTTTAAGGGATTAATGGAAGCTGACAGCAGATTGTATCACACAACAGGAGTGAAGAAGAGCTTGTCTCATTTCAGTGACCCGCGAGTCAGGAACCTCTCTTGCCCCAATGAACCACGAGTCAGAAGCATCTCTTACTTCAGTGACCCGCGAGTCAAGGGCCTCTCTCTCTTGCTCCAGTGAACTACATGTCGGGAGCAAGAGTCAGAACCATAATTCTAGGGACCCTAGTGAGCCACTGGGTCAGGCTGTGCCTCACACGGTGGCTACACGAAAGCTGCGTCAAAAACAAAAAAAAAAAAAGCGGCAATAACAACTGTGGAAAAAATAGCTAGAGCAACAATAACATCTACAACAACAATAGCATCAATGACATTTGCCAACAAAAAAGAAAATAACGACAACGCTAAAAATAACTTCAGCTGCTTCAGGACCGACATCTGCATTATCATCAGCGACGACAACAACAACAATACAATGACAGCACTACCACCAACAACAGCTGCAGCAGCAACACCAACTACAGTATCAGGAGCAGCAACACCAGCACCAACATCCTTTTCAACAGCTACAACACCAATAATAATACAACAGCAGCTTCAACTGTAATAACACAACAGCTACAACATTAATGATACAACAACGGCTACAACAGTATCATACAGTAATAATACAACAAGAGCTGCATCTTGTAACAGCCTCAACACTAAGAACATATGCATCAGTAGCGGTAGCACGACCACAACAACAGTAGCAGCAATACAACAGCAGCTGTATCGGAAACACCAGCAACAGTAAACAGCCTCCTCCTCCTCCTCCTCCGCAGCAGCAGCAGCAGCAGCATTAACCTTCACCCACCCATAGCGTCGTGGCGATAAACCCCATCACCATCAGGGAGAAGGGAAAAGGAAGGTCACCCAGTGAGGGAGGGAGGGAGCGTGTACGACATCCGCGCTCGATTATTTTCTGGCGGGAGGTCTTGAAGGCGACGCGAGGCGCTCCTGGTAGACGGAGGGGGATGATGCCGCCTCGGCGTCACACAGAGCGACGGAGGGAGGGAGGGAGGAAGGGAGAGGAAACCCCTCCCTATGGTGGCTGGCAGCGCCTGGTGACACACACACTACCCGACCCATCCTTGACGCCTCCCCGCTGAATAGGGTTAGAGAGAGAGAGAGAGAGAGAGAGAGAGAGAGAGAGAGAGAGAGAGAGAGAGAGAGAGAGAGAGAGAGAGAGAGGAGAGAGAATGACTTCCGTAACAACGACACAAAAAAGTAATTTCCAATCGTGAACAGCAAGAGGAGAAACTAATGCATAGGGCAATCCCCATCGCAACTTGGGAGACCTGACTTGTTCCTATGACATCTACAAATGGGTCATAAGTCGTTCCAGAACGCGAACAACCTCCCTAAACCCCCCCAACCACCTTCACCCTACCACCTCACCAAATGCCGTTCGCAAGCCGGTGGAACGGTCAAGTCTCCCATGTACATCTCCGTCATGTAAGGTGTTCATCAAGCAATCCAGTTCAGTAGGGGTGTGGCTCCCTTGTGAATACCAACATACCCTACACAAAAAAATTGGTGACTGATATCCACATATTACTGAATATACTTTCTATGTGAACAGAACACGGACATAGACAAATAAGCATAGCTACACACTGCGAAGTATATAAGATTTAATGGTGATCAAGGGTTACAGGTCCATTAAGTCAAGAGTGGATGCCATACGTCAAACATCAAAGGACAAAATTTAACGGTATTAACTCCGCATTGAACGGTATCTTCCTAGTTGTAACACATGATGGGAGGGTGATATCAACGGCAACTAACGGCCGTTAACGAGCGTCAACGGCCAATTAAAACGCCCGCCGACTTTTATCGCCAAGGGGGGTGGGGGGGTGAAATACGAAGTTCTATTACCCCGTGGCTTCCCCTCTCATGTTATCGTGATGAGATAACACACAAAAGGAGGTCTTCTTTACGACTGTGTTCACAGTTATCACTGCCGTCTCCCCGTCTGCCGCCGCTGCAATGGGAGGCATGCCATGTTATCTGACCCAACAGCAGCTGGTGCCGAGCCATCGCTTGGGCACTGACGTCATCCAACAGACGCGAAGACGGCGCTACCTCCCTCCCTCCCCTCCTCGAGCGATGATGACCTTGCGGTAGGATGCTTGCCGACTGGGTGGACTTACGACTGTGTACTTTACATGTCAGAGTGTCGAGGTTTCCATATGATGACAGCCAATGCCAGCATCATTATGATATTCAGCCGTGTCTATTTCAAAATTACCTACAATGTTCTGCATTTCTTTTTTTTAGCTATATTCATATCTATATATCCAATACGAGGTTCCAGCAGCACATAACTACAGGATTTCTTTTCCTTCATAAACGTATTGGCTTATGAAAGACGTTGAACGTGAAGCGCCCAAGTGAGGGATGGAGAGGACCGGCACGGTGCCTGAGCCTTACAGACGAGGTGATTAGCCCCTTAACCATGACGATGCGACCCTTGAGCAAGAGAGTACGACCACTGAGCAAGACCGGATGACCCATGAACACGACCTGGGTGCGACCCATACAGCACCCTGGTACGACGACTGAGCACGATGGTTCGACCCCCTGGATATGAAGGCTTGTGTCGGGTCAAAGACTCAGCCATCACACCAAAGGGTCGTGCCTTCGTACTCGAGAGGACCGTACCATCATCATGCTCGGGAGGTTATACCATGGTCTTATGGGTCAGCCCGGGATGATGCATAATTTTTCCGGTGATAATGGTGTGGGTGTGTGTGTGTGTGTGTGTGTGTGTGTGTGTGTGTGTGTGTGTGTCCGAGTTCCTGCAGGCGCCGGGAGCCATTCAGCACCCTGGCACGGGCGAGGGATATTGGCACTAGAGCTGAATGAGGGGCCCCTCCGTGGACCACCACTCCCTGTGACATACGGGGCCCCTGGGACATACTTCACACCCAGTGGGCATTAAGACCCACGTCCTGGCTGGCCCGATGCCCGCGTGATGAGGTCGAGGATGGCCTTTTTTTTCGTCTCCCTTTCTTCGGGCAGGGAAGGTTTCGCGTATCCGGCGTTAAATTGGCAGTAAATCAAGATAGCCCCACGATGGTGTAGGATCAGTTTGCAATTTTCTGATGAATTCGCATGTTCCTCCCCCTCACCAAGACAAGATCCGCGAACCTCGCTGAGGTCAACTACTGTACACAGTTTTAGAACCAGGTAAATGAATGGACGTATCCACTTATTTACATACCAGGAGAAACATTTACAGACATTTACAAGGAGAAGACGACATAACTGTAAACGTGAGGGACTTGCTTTCGAACCTCTTCGCGTCTGAAGACCAGCTCATCTGCCTGACTCGCCAAGGAAAGTATATGATTAATTTCTCTGAAAGGAGTTGTACCTTGTCTTTCACTAATGCTGAAAAAATCAACTCAGTTTGCCTTAGGTTAATACGAACCCCTTCCCCCAACTCTATCTAAGAAAGGAGTCTTTAATTTGGCACCCAAATTCAAAAGCAATGAGTTTTTATTTATATTAAGCTTACGTAAAGTGAATTCATCCCTTGTGAATGACGACCCTTGAGAACAATGGTACGACCCTTCAGCACGACGTTACGACCCTTGACTATACGACGGTACAGCCTGTGAGCACGAGAAGACGACCCACAATAATGATGGCCTGGCATTCAAGTAGACCCTTATGGGTCAGGTAACAGGTCACTATCATAACCATGGGTCGTACTGACATGTTCAGTGGTCATACCGTCGTGGTTAAAGGTCGTGCATGTCGTCCTCTACGGTCGTACATTTTTGCTCAAGGGTCACATCAAAGTAAGGATCACACACTCTCCTCCTCAAGGGTCGTACCGTCATGCTCGAGTCTTACCACAGTTATCCTTTGACTGCATCGTCGTCCTCGAGGGTCGTAAAGTCATCATGCTTTAGGATCATACCATTGTCCATTAACAAGAAGAAAATGGTACTCCACACAGTATCCATCATCGGATGGAAATGCTTGTAATGATGAACAACATAATGCAGCCAAAACCTGATATCACGAGGGAAGAGATTTCGCCTCCACTTTGGAATTGACCAAGGCATCATCGGAAACATGCTCTCTCCACTAAAGAAACGATCGTGCCACTGGAGAAATGTTCACAGTACCAGAAAAAAAGAATTGCTTAGACAAGAAAAAAAAAAAGCTTTTGTCGCCCCCTCCCAAAAAAAAAAAATGCTTCCAAACACTGGAGAAATGCGCTGTGCATCAGATAAATGCTCACTACCAGGATGATACGTAAAAAAAAAAAAGGTTCATACCACCTTGGTAATGCTAGATTTCCCGGAAAATGCTTACGCCCTAAAACATTACGATGAAAAAAAAAAAATGCTCAGCACCAGAGATGTGCTCTCATCCCACGAGAAATTTTCACGTACAAAGAGAAATGTTCACACAACTAGATCAATGCTTACACCACCAGAGAAATGCTCATTCTACCAGAGAAATGCTCACCTTACCAGTAAAATGCTCACTCTACCATAGAAATGCCCACAGCAGACGCCAAAATAATGCTCACTGTACAACCGGGAAATTAAGCACGCCAAAAAATACTGCCGTCACCAGAATCAAATGCTCACAACGCTCGAAAAATGTTCTTCATACCTCCCCCACAAAAAAAAATGTTCATGCCGCAAGCGACATCTTCACCAGCAGGGTGTGAGGAGTGGTGGGGTGAGGGAGAGAGGGCTTTGGTAGAGAAGACTGAGGCGTAACTCATCCCCTGCAGCCATGGGTCAGCCCTAAGGAGGAGGTAGCGTCAAAAATGTCTGTTGTTGGAGGAAAGACTTGGCTCACCCCATCTGTAAAGCACATGATCAAAGAAATCTAAGTGTCCTTCAGTTACACACACACACACACCACCTCACTCCTCCCCACCAAGTGAGCGTGGCTAGCTTCCTGTGCGCTGCAGGAACTCCATACACGCGGTTCCTGAAGCACGTGTGTATATATATATATATATATATATATATATATATATATATATATATATATATATATATATTATATATATATTATTCATTCTTGTCATTTCCCGCGTGAGCGAGGTAGCGTCAAGAACAAATGACCAAGCCTTAGAGGAAAGGTATCATGTCTGGCTCCTTGCCCTGGTCTTTCTTCTGGAAGTAATATGGGAAAGGAGGATTTCAAGCCACCCGCTCCCGACCTTCTTAATCGCCCTCTACGACAAGCAGAGAATACGTGGGCAGGATTCTTTATCCCTTAACGTTGTCACAATGATATACATGATCTTAGGATCTGCTGATAACCACGAGAAGAAGAATGAAACACGGTACGAAGTCCCGAGTGTACTTTCGTGTATAACATTTTCATGGGGGACGAGGAATTATTAAGATGTGAAGGATCACAGTTCAGTCATTATACGTATGGGGGAGGAAATGTGATGCTTCCGTTCACATGCGTGTGGCTTCTTTGGTGGTTGGGTCTGGCATACACCACGCCTGTCATGAAATCTTATTACGTGGTCAAGATAGATTGATCAGTTTTAAATATGTTTGCCTACGGCAGAGCTACCCAATTTCTCTAGACTATTACTCATAATTATAATTCGTTGTTTATTTCCTTGATATTTTTCTTGACCAGTGAGTTACAGGCTTAAACTGAACGAGCATTGGTCTAACACATACAGGGGTCAAAATTATTTGTGACACGGATAAACAAGGAGTGGAAACCTGTCCTGTTCTTATACAATATTTACATTGCTTATGCCTAACAGTGAGATCCCTTACCAATCTACCCAATATGATATATTACAGCTGTGGCAAGGTTTTCTGTAAACACAGCCCGCAAAATATTCAGGCGAGTTTTCGATTGAAATATTCTCAACAGTATTGGTATTGCTGAAGGCTGCATTCCCATTAACGGCTTTCAATAGATGGGGAACTGAAGTGTTATGTACTAGTGTACCCTTATATAAATGCAAGCCTGGCTATACGCTCGTTTAAAGGCAAAAATCAATATCATCTTCATAGATTCAGGGTATGTTGCCCAAGAACCAACGAGATTCAATCCCACATATATACGTACATATAGACTAAATGTTTCCATATAAAACAATGAAGGATTATATTCTTTTCATCACTATAACATGGGACTCAAACAACTAGTGTCATAACCTATTCAGAAAGCTGTAAATATCACCCTTACGGCAAATTATAGAATTCTCTTCACCCCACAGGAAAAAGAGACCCACCGGATCAAGTAACAAGCGTTATATCCCATTTACCTTGCAATAAATATCACCCTTACAATCAATAAGCCATTATGTAACGCGGTTATTTCCACCCCAGTGATGGCGGAGGGAGGCTAAATATAGCGCATACTACTGCTGGCGCTCTCGTAGGAGCAGCCAGCGAACACAGGGCGTCTACATCACTCAGGCGCAGGAAACACAGAGAGGGTGTGAGGACCATGCTGACGTCACGCCCGGAGGATCCTTCTAAGGGGAAGAGCCACGTGACATCACGCGGGCGGACGCGATGTCACAGACGGCGCAGCCAACCAGGGATCGGCATGTGGATACGTCACGGCCGAAGCTGCCAACCAGCGCGCGGAGGGACGGATGGCGTCACAGGCGCCGCAGCCAACCAGCGCCCGGGGATGAAATCGAGCTTCGAGTCTATACCTTGAATCCCGGCCGTCAATGCGGGAGGCCGGGTGGAGAGTGGAGGAGATGAGGGGGGGATGGAGAGATGGGGGGGAAGCCAGGAACCATCCCCTTCCTGTCTATTCTGTGGCCATATTTTGATTGTGTGTCATTCTCCTGAATTTCCAGTGAATGTGACTTATATCTTCCTTTATCCATCCATTCCGTTTCCAGTTACATAATCAACCACTCTTTTTTTTTTCCCCCACAGTCAATTACCTGTTCAACACATCTGTACTTGGAAAGCATCATCGCCTTGGACTCCCACCTCAAAAAAAAACCCACCTCAGCAACACTCGCAAATTCGACTATTTTCTTCTTGTCATCATCAAATCTACTCTTTCCTTTTTTTTCTTCGTTTACTTCGTAAATGTCTCGTTTATTCGTTATCCCAGCCTGGCGTGTGTTACGGTGGCACCCAGGGGGATCAATATTTACTTCGGCTGCACGGGTTGATGTACTGTGTGTCCACCATCCACCTGCTGTTTTCTCTCCCCTTTAAAGACGCCCGACACCAGACTACACCAAGATAGCACCATGACATATATGCACCACACACACACACACACACACACACACACACACACACACACACCGTAGTGTCTCACACTTCATCATGAGTAAGGTAGTTCAAGTTTGATCAGCAGAGGAGATGTGATCTGATCACGTTTGCCACGGAATTGTGAAATGTAATTTGATTGGCGCCTCACCATCGGCTTACCTCAGGCCTACATCGCAAGGGTAACTATCACAGACACTCGCCCCAGTCACTATACGTCGCAACTTTTAACTTATGAAACACGAGAAGTTCCCAAGTGCACTTTCGTGTAATAATCACATCAAGGGAGATACAAGAGACGTAGCTAGGACGTTGTATATCAGCTGACTGTTACATTTCTCTCTTGTCTCTCCTGATTATGTGATTATTACACGAAAGTGCACTTGGGAACTTGTCGTGTTTCATTTTCTCCGTGGACTCGTAGAAATATACTTGATCACGCACAAAATTGTGATCCTTTCCAATATCAAATTATATATATATATATATATATATATATATATATATATATATATATATATATATATATATATATATATATATATATAACCACGAAAATATGTGAATTATTTGCCCTTAGGGTTACTGAAGGTCTGCTCTCACAGGAACGCAAGGGGTAAAGCCAATACCTCCATTAGTTCACATGCCAACAATGGGTGAGCTGCCTCACTAATGCCACGCCGTTATAATGGTGTCCATCAGATGGCGTGCATACACTGTCCTGCAGCTTAGTGATGGGTTACGGAATCCATGTATTCATCAAAGCTGGTTCAGCATATAATGCTGACTTGCAGATGAAGGCATTGTACATGTGTGTGTGTGTGTGTGTGTGTGTGTGTGTGTGTGTGTGTGTTGTACGTGTGTGTGTATGTGTGTGTGGAAATCCACTCCTCCCCAAGCAAAGAAATCACTGACAAGACATAAGCACACAAGAATAACCCGAGAAGAGCTAATCAGCCATCTACCTCCCAACCCAGTCTTATATACCTCCCCACCAGTCATATATCTATCTCAAACTACACTCCCCAGACATATGCGAGTTACTCTTTCTCGTGTAAGACATGACAAACACCGATCGGAGATACGACAACATCCATCAAGTCAGCGAGATGCAACGTTTCATACTGATGATACGAAACACTCACTCCTCAACTACCCTACACTCACCTCACACAGACATACACTCATCACCATAATTCTCCTGTGGTCTCCTCGCCCGTTGGACGTGGATGACCTTCTGAGAGCTGCGGGGAGCTCCAGAGACGAGAGAAACTGAGAGAGACAGACTGATGGACATGTGTTTGTGTATTTTCATACATACATAATTGTACACTTACACACACAGAGGGAAAAACATTTTTTTTCCAGTAATGAGGAGGCAAAGCGGCAGTACCCGGTGATACGATGATCGATACATTCCCGGAAATAACAAAAAGTTACTAATTCTGGAAATGGATTCTGTTACGGCAGCCCCACCCACCATAAGGGTGGGGGAGCCATCTTTAAACCTCCATGGTTCGCTTAAAACACTGCTGCACATGCTTGTGATTACAAACACCCACCCACCCACACACACACACACACTTACACAAAGCCAAACACCTTTGTACACATATATTCACAAACACATTCGCACACGTCTCTGAACGTGATAAACCCTAAAAGAAATGAAAAAATAGGTAAAGACAGTACACCCTTAAGCACGACAACACGACGCTTTGGGACAACAGCAGGACCCTTGAGCACGACATAACCACAACTGATCACAACGGTAGGACCCTTGAGCACGACATAACCACAACTGATCACAACGGTAGGACCCTTGAGCACGACATTACGACAACTGATCACAACGGTAGGATACCTCTAACACGACGCTATGACACCACAGTACAGCGGTATGGGTATGACTGCCTGGCCTTTGACCTTACCACTCTATGGGTACCGTCGAGGCCAGAGGCCATACCACCATCATACTCGAGGGTCGTGCTCGAGGAGTTAAACCTTTATATCCAACCGCAGACTCGAACTGTGCAAATCTGATGTTGAGGAGAAGCCTCGCTAGGACCAGTCAAACACACAACAAACAGAACACACAGACCCATCCACCCTACACCACCACAAGACCCTCAGCCTCGTGCAAATATACACATTTGGGTCACAATCTTCTTAAAACCCCAGCGAGCCCGAGAACGAATTGCAGTCAGCCACTGAAAATGACACTACGGGAAGCAGGAAAACACTTCCGGAAAAGCCTTCGTTGTGTTGGTCCAGCTTACGTAATGCGTGTAACTAAGGTCTGAGATCGTAACTATCAGCCAGATGGGGTCGAGGCCAGGGGTCAGCGACTTTCAGCAGGGGGTCAACAGACCTCATAATCATCCACGTGAGGTCAAGAATGGCCAGTTCCGTATGGTAACGATTACTAGGGTTATCATCTGTGCCCACGAGACGTGGTCTGTGTCACTCAAAGTAATTGAATATTGTGACTGAACAGAGATGACTATCAAGATATTATAAACTGAGGACTGGGCCTTTGAGGGAATATCCTCACCTGGCCCCCTTCTCTGTTCCTTCTTTCGGAAAATTAAGAAAAATGAGAAGGGACGATTTTCCAGCCCCCCGCTCCCTCCCCTTTTAGTCGCCTTCCACGACATGCAGGGAATACGTGGGAAGTATTCTTTCTCCCCTATTCCCAGGGATACTATATATATATGAGGCATCTCTGGCTGGAGTGGTGGTCGAAGAAGAATCACATACAGCTTCCATGAGAGTCAGAGGCTTACTCCTGACATCCAGGAGAAGTACTGACGTTATCTCAAGAGTTTCGGCCGAGTCCTGATAATCAAGAATGCTGACGTCATGTACGAGTGTCAGCACAAGAGCCCTGACAGCCAAGAATGCTGACGTCAGCACCTCACGTCACCGGGAACACCTTTGCCTCCGCTAACGTTCTTTTCGTATTCCATTTCCTCCGCATCGGCTTCGTCTCTCTCTCTCTCTCTCTCTCTCTCTCTCTCTCTCTCTCTCTCTCTCTCTCTCTCTCTCACTAATTATCCTCGACATTAACTGAAAAAAAACGAGAGAGAGAGAGAGAGAGAGAGAGAGAGAGAGAGAGAGAGAGAGAGAGAGAGAGAGAGAGAGAGAGAGAGAGAGAGAGAAAACAGTCACCGAAAAAAAGGGGCTTGTGTTAATAAGCACTTCTCTTTCTTTTCTTTTTTTCATCCTCGTCCAACATAGAACACGACTTCAGATTCATTACAGGGTTTCTGGCGGTTGTCGTATTTTCAAATACATAATTTTTCCATCTGTGTAGACCAATACTGACGAGACAAGAGCCAGAGATGATGTAGCTATAGACAGAGATGCAGCTTATAGACAGGAGGTATGGAAAGGTCCGACCTACATACATGGCTTGATGGTCAAGAATATTTGACGGGCTTGGACACAATTCTAACATGCTGATTTGGCATACAACCAAACACAGTCTACAGGTTTCTCAAAGACTTTTCTCAAGAGATGTCGACACTACAATCTTATGGTAATGTCAATGAAGTGGGGGTATTCCGTTACCAAAACACGACATGCAAACCACGTTTCTCGACTAGCTAAATTAATATTTCTATGATTTCCATGTAATTATCATCCCACTCTTGTTTGTGATTTCCATGTAATTATCATCCCACTTTTGTTTGTGATTTCCATGTAATTATCATCCCCACTTTTGTTTGTGATTTCCATGTAATTATCATCCCACTTTTGTTTGTGATTTCCATGTAATTATCATCCCACTTTTGTTTGTGATTTCCATGTAATTATCATCCCCACTCTTGTTTGCACTCTTTTTGCCACTTGTATTACTGATTTATCTTATATCTATGATTTTTCCTAATACTCGTTTCTGTTGTTTTTATATTGGTACATTATATATCGTCTCTTCGATGTATATCAACTAAATGTTAAATTTCTTTCTTGTATCTCCCCTGATGATGTGATCATTACACGAAAGTGCACCTGGGAACTAATAGTGTTTCACTTTCCCGTGGATAAAGAAAGGAATAGAGAATGTACAATGGACTTTAATGCGTGTGATAGTATTGTTTCACCTGAACACAGTGGACACAGGCTGAAGATAAGCGTGACTAATGTGAAGGCTGTGCTCACCTGATCCACCCAATTAAATTGTAAATAAAGAAAACAGATTGATGGACAAAGACAGAAGCCTCAGCCTTGCTTTCTTCTCGTTGGAGCACCACCGCTCACTTTGCTCGTCTTTACTCAATCCCCCAGCCCTCCACCTCTCTCTCTCTCTCTCTCTCTCTCTCTCTCTCTCTCTCTATATATATATATATATATATATATATATATATATATATATATATATATTGCTTCAATTAACTTTATCCAAAGTGATCAGAAACAATTTGTGTGTTCATCTATGTGTATATATACATATTGCTTCAATTAACTTCATGAAAATAAAATAATCAGAAACAATTTCCTGCGATTATTCTTTTCCAGCCACAATATGAAAAATTAAGGAACAAAACTTACGGGAAAACAAACATGGAAATGTATTCAAAATATTTTTTGTCAACGCTCAGGATATTTTTTTTTGTAAACACACACACACACACACATATATATATATATATATATATATATATATATATATATATATATATATATATATATATATATATATTTGAGAGAGAGAGAGAGAGAGAGAGAGAGAGAGAGAGAGAGAGAGAGAGAGAGAGAGAGAGAGAGAGAGAGAGAGAGAGAGAGAGCAAGGAAATGGGCAATTTCTATGAAGAGCGGTTCCATTAGAGCCTATATGAGAGCTTTACATGGATATTATACTCCACCAACCTATGAAACGCCAGGGGACAAAAGTAGTGGTCGAAAGTAAAAAGAAAATAAAAAAAGTTTACCCTAAAAAATTATTAGATTTTCTTTTATTTCTTATTTTCTGCGTGGCCTCACAATGACCTCGCTCTTGTTGCGAAATGAATATAAAAAGAAAACGCAAATATAGAAGTAATTAAGATCGTGGGTCGTGGCATAAAGGACAGACACAAAAGACAATAATTCTTACATAAAAGACTTGTAGGAGAAAACACTAATTACAGGTCTTTCGAAAGACAGGGGGAGAAAAGTTAGAGAGAGAGAGAGAGAGAGAGAGAGAGAGAGAGAGAGAGAGAGAGAGAGAGAGAGAGAGAGAGAGAGTCAGGTGTGGTAAGGGATTGAGAGAGATTTACCTGTCCCATTTAATCTTTCCTTTATCCTACTTGCGATACCCCTCTCACCAGGTGCCTCAGCCACTACACCCTGAACAATGATATTAAGTGAATAAATCTAAATTACCTTTATCAAAAACTGCACTTAAATATGTAGTAAATCAAGATAAATCTTCGTATCCAGGGAACTTGCTCTTGCAAAATGTCTCCTTTTTTTTTTTTTTCCTAATTTTCCAAAAGAAGGAACAGAGAAGGGGGCCAGGTGAGGATATTCCCTCTAAGGCCCAGTCCTCTGTTCTTAACGCGACCTCGCGTTATATATATATATATATATATATATATATATATATATATATATATATATATATATATATATATATATATATATATATAATGTTCCCATGATTCCATGGGGATGTGAAACACGATAAGTTCCCAAGTGCACTTTCGTGTAATAATCACATCATAAGGGGAGATATATAGACTTTGCCTATCAGAAGCAGCGGCTCTGATAAGCGCATTATCATCAGCGAGAAGCCTTAGGGTTGCACTACACGAATAGATGTCATTTTGACGTCAGCAAGAGGCAAAGTCGTCACAGAAATAGCTGGACGAGTGATAGAATGTGTGTGTGTGTGTGTGTGTGTGTGTGTGTGTGTGTGTGTGTATAATATATATATATATATATATATATATATATATATATATATATATATATATATATATATATATATATATATATAACACAATGCCCTCCAACAGAAAGGTCTCGAACCCTTGACCTTTTACATGGTAGCTGGGAACGCTAACTTCTCGGCTATAATCGCATTCCCAACTACCACGCAAAGGGTCCCGGTTCGAGTCCTTGCTGTTGGAGGGCATTATGTGTTCTATGGAAGTGCGCGTTCATATCGACTATATTCATATATTCATATATATATATATATATATATATATATATATATATATATATATATATATATATATATATATATATACTTTTAAGCAAATGTAGATATTTTCATTACGGGTGTAAAACCTATTAGATGTGATATCTTCATCCATGCCTTTAGTAGATAGTGATTAGACAACCCACTTCTTGTTCCTCTCAACACATTTATATCCGAAAGCCTCTCGTTTACACGCCTATCAGTTAATAAGCTGTCCTACAATTCCCGCAGATCATTTTCCACATACTCAAGTGTACTTGTGTATATCCTCTTTATAAACCAGGTATTCCCAATTATAATTTTTTTTCTAGCACACCCTTCTACAAGATGTTCCCCATTTTCATTCATAACACTGGATACACCATGTCCCCCCAAATCATACCCTCAACTGCCACATTTAATTCCCCTGTCACTAATACCCAGTCTCTTACATAAAAATTGCTGACACATTCGCGTAGATGCTCCCAAAACACTTGCCTCTCATGATCTTTCTTCTCAGGGCCAGATGCATTAGCACTAATAATCATCCATATCTCGCCATCCATTTACATTTTTACCCACATGAATCAAGAATTCCTTAAACTCTCACACACTCCCACAACTCTTTCTTCGGGAGTAATGCTTCCCCTTCCTTAGCTCTTGTCCTCTCATCAACCCCTGACCTTACTTCTATGACATTTCCAAACCATTCTTCCACTTCACTCTTGAACTTTGTTTCAATCAGAGCCAAAACATCCAGGTTTCTTCCCTCAAATATACTACCTTCTCCCTTCTTCTCATCTTGGTTGCACCCACACGCATTCATACAACCCCAGCCTGAACCTTGGAGGATGATGTGCACTCCCTGTTCGACTCCTTTTACCGTTTCCTCTTTTAGAAATTGAAATAAAAGAAGAGGGTGTTTCCAGCCGCCCGACCCCGCCCCCTTTCGTTACCTTTTACAATATAATGGATTACGAAGGAAGAATTCTTTCTCCTCTCTCTCTCTCTCTCTCTCTCTCTCTCTATCTCTATATATATATATATATATATATATATATATATATATATATATATAGATCACCACAGAAAATGGAAAGACCCCAGGTACTTTTCGTGTTGTTCACACCTCCTTCAGGAGTTATACAGGACGACGACCTCCGTCGCTGCCCCTGATGGTGTGGCGTAGATAATCATTACCGTCACCCAACACTCGCCAGTGGACGGTGCTCCTCAGCCCCTCGACCCTCCCCGCCTAACCCACGCCATGACCTCTGCAGGGAGATTCCCTTTTACTATGAAGGCTGGCAAGGGTCTGTGTGCCCCTCTCTAACGTTGACAGAAACAAGTTCGCCTCTGAATCACCTCGTACCTCGACAATGCTGTACTCCTTTCCGTCCGCTGACGATGATGGAGCCTCGTCGATGACGACCTCTCTCGCTCGCAGACAACAAGTGGTATCCGTCAATTGTTTACGTATCATATTGTGCATATAATCAACAGACATACAGACAGACAGACAGACTCGATTCCTCACCGCTTGGGTCTATCTATACGTTTCCATGGAATGCCATGAATGTATTCAGAGGCAGATAACATTAAGCTTAACAGCGCTTTCACACTTCGACCTGTTCATCATCGAAGATTTTATGCCCAGCTTATGTCAGGCCATTTACAGCTTTACATACTAAAACACACACACACACACACACACACACACACACACACACACACGTACGTTCCACCAGCCCAGCTGAGTTTGACCCTTACCCCCCCTTCCCCTCCCACCTCCTCCCTTCCACTTCCCTAACGCCCTCTTGGGTGAGCCCCCCCGCCCCCCTCTGGAGTGGAAGTAGGTCTATTAATGGTACGAAGATGTGGCACTAAGTTCATAATGTACACGCTGGTGCTAAAGCGCACAACACACACACACACACACACGCAATAGATTCAATACAAAGCTTTCACCAGAGTTAATAATATTCAGAGGGTCAGCTGCCCCTCTACGTAAAAGACTTCCAGATATCAATGCTTTGCCGAAGCCAGGAAGAAATAAAAAAAAAAAACGAAAAAAAAAAACCCGTGCTTCTTCCCGAACAAAAACACATTCTTCTTGCCCCAGTAAAATTACCTCCTGTTCCTGATCCATAAAAAGGAAATTACGGTCGATTGGTCGAGAGGTCCAGCAGCGGGCGGGTCAATAAAGCATGCAGAACAGAAGAGCGACTTTTCGTTTCCACGCGGGATAGCGATTTTTAATCTCGTCGAGTTCTCGTGGGATGCGGTCCACGTCCCGAGGTTTGATGTGTCCGCTCGGTCCAAATGGAACGCCCCGGGGTGTCTGGTCCAGCAGCCTTGAGGAGGAGCGGTTCGTTCCACTGTACCCCAGCCAGGCGTTTTGGTCCTCCGACGGGTCTTGTGCGCGGAGCCGGTCCAGTGAAGTGTGGCTGGAGGGACAGTAATGATGATGTAAGAGGCAGCGTCACCGGCAGGAGCGGAGGTCCTCTCCGGCGTATATCACATCCTCCGCTGTCATGCCAAAGAGCGCGGGCAGTAGTAGTAGTAGTAGTACGACCCGTGAACACGACTAGGGTGGGGGGGAGGAGCGACCGACGGCGTCAGCATGAAGGTACGACCCGTGGTATACGATGGCATGACCTCTGACCTGACTCTAAAGGAGTCAGGTCAGAGTTGAGAGATATCAGTATTAAAAAAGTCAACGGGAATAAAACGTCCCACTTCGAAGAAAAAAAAAATACCAGAAATGAATACAGTGGTAAATATTTCGGAAGTTTGAATATATATATATATATATATATATATATATATATATATATATATATATATATATATATATATATATATATATATATATATATGCCATTCTTGGCACTTTGTTAATAAGGAAACAATGAACTCCTCCACTGCCATGCAAACTGCCGGAGCTGAAATCAGCGTATGAACGAGTGCGAAATACACAGATAAACAGACAAGAGAAACAGATATAGGAATAAACTTAGAGAAAGACAGATAAACAGAGATATGTAAACAGGCAGATGTAGACAAAGACAGATACAATAGTTTTACACACAGGGATGAAAAGTTGTGTGTAGTTTTGAGTGAGTGTGTACATATGTATTTGTATGCACGCACGTGCGCATTCTCATGTTTATAAAACCATAACGCGCCAAAGACATCCAACCCCAGGCTCGACATGATGAATGGGTAAACGTCCTTTGCAAGTTTAATGTTAAACTGTTGAAGGTCCTGACACTCAGACGACAGTCATCACCCACAGTCAAGCCAGGCCTCCTACAGACCATCTCACAAAAGCCAGTCATCACCCACAGTCAAGCCAGGCCTCCTGCAGACCATCTCACAGACGCCATGTCATCACCCACAGTCAAGCCAGGCCTCCTACAGACCAACTCACAGAAGCCAGTCATCACCTACAGTCAAGCCAGGCCTCCTGCAGACCATCTCACAGACGCCATGTCATCACTCACAGTCAAGCCAGGCCCCCTACAGACCATCTCACAGAAGCCAGTCATCACCCACAGTCAAGCCAGGCCTCCTACAGACCATCCAACATACCACACAAGTATAACCCATCAAACATAATTCTTAAGGAATTTTTCTTATTCAATTTTTCTTCCATCGAACAAAATCGATCTGTTCGTGACGAAATTCGAAGCTTCGAACATTTCAAAATGACTGAAGGAAGCAAGAGGACTGTATATAATAATGTACAAAATTGACATACGAATGACACTTTGTTTACAATGAAAGTGCGAGGTCTAAGCTATATAGCGTGGCAAGATTTTGTCTTGGAAAACAAGGGAAGGCTGGCGGTGCTGTGCGCTAACACCAGGAACACTGAGCAACACTGGTCAACACCACGGAAACACCAGGAACTCTCCTGACTCAGCTAATTCCCAAGGACTAAACAGCCAAGTATATTACCAAGGAGACCAGTCACAATGCTAATCCCCAGGACTATATAGCCAAGTATTACAGGCACAGTGGTGGTGGCTGACACGGGACAACCATCAGAGAGAGAGAGGCAGCAGGAAGTGAGACGAGATGGGGTGAGACGGGGCGGGATGGGGTGAGGCGGCGAGACGAAGCGGGGCGGGGGATGGGACGAGATGGGGGCGGGGTGTGGGGAGAGTGTGTGTGTGTGTTCCTTAACGTAGGGTATTAACATGCAGGACCTGGCGACACCCTGCCTGCCTGCCAGGAGGCTGCAGGAGAGAGGGTCAAGGGGAGAGGACAGGCGGATGGGAGAGGAAAGGAGGGAGATGGGATGTTATGAGGTGCGGGAGGAGGCACAGCCTGATGATGATGAGGAGGAGGAGGAAGGAAGAGCCAATGGATGAGGTAGAATAGGTGGGAGAACTAATGGATGGGTTACAAAGATAGATGGTACAATGGCAAATAGATGAGCGGGAAGAATGGGTGAAGAGGGGCAATGGATAGATTGATGAAGCAACGACTGATGGGACAAGGAGAGGAGCAAATGGTCATTGCAAGGGTTATAGGGATGAGTAGAAGGGGCCATTAGTGATAGGCTAGAAGGGAAAAAGTGGGGAGGTTCAATCGATGGGTGGAGAGGGGTCACCCCGGGAGACGTGATCCTCATCTGTGCCACTATAGGAGGAGTATGAAGGACCCCATCCCTCATAACACTGAGGACGATGTAGCCATTCCTGCAAAGTATTTTGAACCAGTACTGTGTGTGTGTGTGTGTGTGTGTGTGTGTGTGTGTGTGTGTGTGATTACCTGTACTGTACGGAAAGGGAGTTCTAAACTCGTTGACCCGCCCTTTCCATCTCTCGAACTTTTTGTACCGTCACGCAACATTTTGTTAACATCTCTGTATGTTGCTGACATTGACACCTTCCCGTCATTCAGTGTACATCATTCATACACCACCAGTCTATAAACGTACTTCTTTGCATCACGGCACTTACAGATGTAAGAACTATTGGAGGAGATCCAGAGGAGGTCAACAAAGAAATGGTAATGGAATGAAAAGAGCCGATTTACAGTGAGAGGTTAGAGGCCTTAGATATGTCCACTGTGGAAGAGAGAAGTGTGAGGGATGACTTGATCAAAACGTCAAAAGTTAGAAATCCTTCCTGTTTCAGGACAAATAGGTAATCACACACACACACACACACACACACACACACACACACACACACAAACACACTGGATCCATTTCTGCTTAAAGACGAAGGAATTTACTCCTCTCAACGACCGGAAAATCCACCTCAATCATCATAAAATGAAAATATTCCAATAAACAATTACCATGACAAGCTTGGTGAAGAAGGTTGTCTTCTATATTTCCAATACGTTCGCGCTTCCAATATCTCGAATTACATTTCAGAAGAGTTACGTTAAACTTTTACCTTTCCAGTTTCTCGAATTACTTTCCAAACAGTAATTCTAGACTTTTACGTTTCCAGCATCTAGAATTACATTTCAAAAGGGGGTAATTGAGATGTCAACATTTTTTTTCATCCTTTTCATAATGTTCAAAATGTATATCATCTTAAGAGAAATATTCGTCTTGAGTATATAACAAACCGAGGTTTTGGAGGAGGCCATCATCCCTTTACAGTCGACAACATACCCACACGATCACCAACATACCCACACCGTCACCAACATACCTACACCGTCACCAACATACCCACACCTTCACCAACATACCCACACCATCATCAGTATATCCTGGCCGGCTGGCTGGTCGCATCCATCCACAGGAAGAAAGTAAGACACCCACCACCCACCCTGGACAGCAGCCAATGTCCACCCACCACACCATGGCAGGCATGAGGTGTCCACCACCACACAGGGGTGAGGCAGGACGTCCCACATCACCCACCCTGGGCGTCAAACATCCACACAAGAGGGTCGTGAGGTTGCATAGCCGAGGAGCTACCAAGATCGCAAGTCTCTCTCTCCCTTCCTCCCTCCCTCCACGTGGGGTGCCAGGCCTCCACCCGGCCCACCTGGAGTTGAGGGCTTCCCGCAGCGCCGTCCGTATCAGCCACATCTGGAGGGAGGGAGGCAGGCGTGGTGGGGCATATCTGGGATTCTTTAGCAAGCAACGCTTTCCACAAGGCGAACACTACTTCCCCGGAGAACCTCAGTTATGAGTTCTGGGATTCAATTGCTCTCGAACGGCGCTCAGCCAGAAGGAAAAATATGAAGCAAAAATGCCAACAGATACGAAAAAATGATCTTTTTCGATAACTAGAAGATGCAGAATATTATACCAAAATGTCATAAAAATGTAACGTAAATGATATACAGTAAGATATATCACCTAATGGCGATCTATGTGTAATTTACCTATCAATTTATGGAAATAACTTGTAATGTTATGACAAGAGTTTTCAATCTCTCACGAAGCGTTACATTTATATTTCCTCATTTATTACATTTCGATAATTTATCTATTTCCGTGTCTGTCCACCTCTACTTCTCTCTTTATATACTTATCTAATGACGTTTAGCTCACACAGTGCTACGAGATAAACTCGTACTTCTCTGTATTTCGATGAAAAAAAAAAAAAACTGTACTACCCATAATATAGAGAGGCAAGGAGACCCACCTTCACAACTTCTAACACTAAAATGTTTTGAAAATATCAAAAGTTCTGATAGAAATGGCCGTTAAAGACGAAGGAAGTGGACAGTTTACAGAGCAAGACATCTCATTTTACACGGTTTATCGTTTATGACATAATTCAAACTGTTCCTTAACACCCACAAACCTTCCAAGTTTTACACGAAGTTTCTAACCTATTAGCGAATTTTCGAAAGATACAAAAAAAAATGAAATAACGACAAACGCTGCCGGCACACGATTAAATCTTCAATTTCGTTTTCATTATATATATATATATATATATATATATATATATATATATATATATATATATATATATATATATATATAATATTAGCGTAATCCTTAAGGTATAAACTATAAGCTCAAATCACTAAAATAATCAATATGGCAATAGAATATCACAGACTATAGGAAAATGCCAAAATATAACACCAATTATGCGATTAAACTCTGAATACTTTTGACCCATCTTCTTGAAACCTTTAAGAACGATCTTACTACAGCTGCTCAGTGAAGCTGATGTATCATAGCAAGTCATTGTATACAGGAACAAGAAGATAATCATACACACCGACAGTTTGAAGGAGCGAGAGTTTAAAGCTCAAACATTCATCTTTAATTTGAACTTAAGGATCGACCGATGGTGGTGCTGGTGGAAGGGTGGGGGTGGGTATGGGTGGGAGGGAGTGTGGAGGGGAAGTGTGGAGGGGGAGTGTGTGTGTGCCCGACAACGGCCCGACCCAGCACGATATCGGCGCCAGTCGACGTCACGGACCAAAAAGGTTGTAACCCACCGATCGTTGTGGCTTGTAGGTAAATCAGGCCAGCTCCACAGCAGCTGCTGTTCTTTTAACCACCACAGATTAAACTCCTCCCGTAATAAGAGCAACCTTCCTTCCTTCCTTCCTTCCTTCCTTCCACCTTAATGTTTTCAAACTAGTTTTCACTGATATAGAAAAAAAAGAATACATTTCTTTCCTTTTATCACGAGTAATTCACCAAACTATATAATCCACCTACGTTCAGGAAGCAAGAAAGAGAAGGAGTCTGTATCATACTGTGTGCCCGAAACATGAAGTCAAAGTTCAGAATAAAATACAATTTTCTGTTAAGGAAAAAGAAGAACGTCTTTCAAAGAAAATCAAACTTGCGTTTACCATTTTCTACGGACAGATGAAACCAACTCATTGATTTGGGGAGACAGAAACGTACAGGTTAGAAAGAGACAGAGAGGAGATAATGGGAGATAAAAAAAAAATGAAATATACATAGAAAGAAATAGGATCACAACTATCATTTGATTACGACAACACAAAATAATCACAATCGCTGAGGACTGCCTCCCACACCTTGCCCATCTTCGTCCATCAACCCCCAGGCCAACCCAGGCTGATCTACCACCATCTGATCTACCACCAGCTGATCATCAAGAAGGCATTAGAGTTCCCAAACACTCCTCACCCATTAATGAAGGCGGTGGCCCGGTACACTCCATCGAATATGCAAATGGCGCCAGGATCCTACCACCCTACCGGGCTCAACTGGAGAAGAAGATGGGCTGAGATGGTCCACCAGTACATGTACTTCTGATGTACTCCTCCGCTGGGTGTACAGGTACGTGTCTATGTACTGCCCAGCTCAAGCTGACACAAAAGAAGTGCTCTCACGGTCATGCTGTACATGTACTATTGATGTACTCTACTCGGAGTGATGTCTGCTCTTTGTGTACATGTCTGTCTAGGCTGAGGTGATGGAGGCAGCTCAAATTAGTCTTACTGAACACGTATTACTGATGTACTGTGCTGGGACTTTTCTCCCGCCTGCTGCCCTGATAACACTGGATTCGTGGCCAATTGGCAATGTGTGATGCAGAAGCCTCAACGTTCTCCATACGATATACAGATGAAGAAAATACTCTCGCCAGATCTGGTTCACGGGTTGTCCCAGTGGAAACGCTCTCCTCCATCCTAATACGAGACGTAATATTTCAGACATCCTTAAATACAAACCTAAGTACCAACCTCCCTACATACCTACGTCCCTCCCTACCTACCTACGTACCTCCCTCCCTACCTACCTCCCTCCCTACCTACCTACCTATGTACCTCCCTCCCTTCCTACCTACCTACCTCCCTCCCTTCCTACCTACCTCCCTCACTCCCTTCCTACCTACCTACCTCACTCCCTTCCTACCTCCCTCCCTCCCTACCTACCTACCTCCCTCCCTTCCTACCTACCTCCCTCCCTACCTACCTACCTCCCTTCCTCCCTACCTACCTACCTACCTCCCTCCCTACCTACCTACCTACGACGAGACTTTGCCTGAGGCAAGGCTATGGCGAGCGTGTAGCACACACAACCTCGCACCGTGCTTGATGAATAGTCAGCGATTCCAAAAAATACAGTGCCAGGTATTTTTACATAATCACTCTGGTGTCCTCTCGTATTTAATGCGCTGGATTTAAAACCGTTTGTTTTCTGGCTTGATATCTGTTGCCAAGGATGTGTTATCATGTATCTTTCGCCCTTCCTCTTTCGAGACTGTGCAAGTCGCAGTTGAGAGAGAGAGAGAGAGAGAGAGAGAGAGAGAGAGAGAGAGAGAGAGAGAGAGAGAGAGAGAGAGAGAGAGAGAGAGAGAGAGAGAGAGGCCATGTCAGAGAGGAAGACAGATGGATGAAGAGCACCATAGATGTGTTTGCAACATCGTTCCACATTTCAGGGATTGATTACCCTATAAAACTTGAGAAGCTTTTGTAGTCGAGAAATATATATATAGATATATACATTCGAGACCTGAATGGAATTACCATTTCACATTAGGCAGATCTGGATACTTCAAGCGATCTGGAACTCACAAGAAGTTACTGGAAGTTATGTTGATGCCACGTATACTGGCAGAGTAAAACAGCCGAGCATCGGATCCTTCTCAAGATAATAACAAAGATGAATAGGAAAGAAATGTGAGGAAGATCAGCAAGGGAATCACAGTGAATTCAACCTGAACACATTAACCTTACTGACAGATGCTGTCCACGCCCGTTATATGGTGCGGTAATCGAACTGAGGCGAGAGAACTCGATCACCAGCGAAGGAGTGGAAAGGCTAGAAAGGTCACTGACAAAAGAGAGGAGAGGAATAGAGTGAGAGACACCATGGACCCTTGAGGAACACCACCAGTCTTGATACGATGAGGAGGAGGAGAGAGAGAGAGAGAGAGAGAGAGAGAGAGAGAGAGAGAGAGAGAGAGAGAGAGAGAGAGAGAGAGAGAGAGAGAGAGAGAGAGAGAGAGACGCAGACATCGGTTCGTCAACCATTACAGAGGCAATGGACCGACTGGAAAAAAAAAAAAACTCTCCAAAATCAGTTTCCAGAGCAAGGATGGGATGCCGAAGGATGGAAACATAAATTACAGGCTTAGGTCAGACCTTTCACAAAAGCCTCTGGGACGTAAAGGAGCCATGACGTATGCTTCCCCCCCCCCCCCTCTCCAACCAGTCCCCCTACGAGAAGATCACACATGAATCACATGGGAAAGAACGTCAACCAGGAGACTTCATCTTACGGAAGACATAGTCGTAATCACAAGAAAGACTATGAGACGCGAAGGATTCTGAAAAATCTGAGATTTACATAAAAAAAAGGGGGAAAAAAAGAGAGATTTGAGCTATAGGACGATAGTTGGTATGTGTGTGTGTGTGTGTGTGTGTGTGTGGGTGTGTGTGTGTGTGTGGGTGTGGGTGTGTCTCTCTTCTTCGGGATGGTCGGAGGGAGGACACAGGCGATACAAATGACCAGGTGCAGCACACACACACACACACACACACACATAGAGGCACATTCCTTCACAATGCGAGGAGGGTTGACGCCATCCGGCTCGTATACCTTCACTCGTCTCTAAGAGAAAGAATTTTATCGCTTTCTGGACTTAACGACACGAGAATATAGGAATGGTCTTGTGGGATGAGTGGAGAGGTAAATCTGGCGGGAAAAGAAACACTGGGACCGCCCAATGTGGGATAAAAAAGATGAAAGAGCCGGGATATTGTTTCATCAGTAGGAGAGACAGCTATAGTGCTATTGGGATCGAAGGGTTGGGAGAAAACTGGATTTGCAATTGTTAGAAATACTCTTGGCTAAGGGCCAGAGAGGCCATTCAATAGATGAAGAAGAGAAGGAGGATAACGCACTTCCTTAGTACAATAGGGTCTCAGGAATGGGTCTGTGGCACTATGCTTTGTATGGCCATAGTTCGAGATGGACTCGTGACAAGATATATTAAAACACTGATCGGAAAGAGATACAGTCTATTATAAGACAGCATGTATGCCCCTACACCCACAGGAATAGCCCATGTCTTGAGTTATATATACACAGAAACATTACGCAACGAGGAGCAACAGTCATTTCTGGATAAGCCAAAAATCAGCTCGCAGATTCGGTTCCTGAACCATCTCGAAAGTGCCATAGTTTGCATTTAAGAGATGGAGCCGCAGGAGGAGGGTGCGTACGAGCCGGGGTGAGCGTTGCAAGGCTGTGATCAGATCTGTGGGTGAAACTGAATTACAACAACGTATGAGGTTTTCAAGCGAGAGAAAACGTTTTCGGCACTTGGCTGTGATGATCGGGGGTACAACACACACAGAAGGTATCACTTGCTTGATCCGAGATCCTTGAGTACAGAAGAGCCATGGGCCTCACCACGACAACAGTAAGTGTGGGAGGAACTCGGCTATTCCTTGTGGTGTACGTTGAGGTCTTCTGCAGAGAGGACTTCAGCAAGGGTGGTTACAGGAGAGGACAACCTAGTTCCAAAAGGTCAGGTACTCGACGTATGCAACAAGGTTGAGAAATGATAAGCAGAACACAAGAGGTGAGGCAAAGGAAAGCGGTAGACAACGAGAGAGAAATATCGTGCCAGACGGCATCAAAGATGATCAGAAGTTAACGAGGACTGCGACAGACTGTTACAAAAGACACATTGCATCATCCCTGAAGTGAGAACGGTGCTACAGATTACAGGCATAAGAAAAGATCCACCAAGAACACCTGTACAGATTACAGGTGTAAGAAAAGATCCGCTAACAACACCGGTACAGATTACAGGTGTAAGAAAAGATCCAACGACAACACCAGTGGACAATTTGTGTGTCTGTCAAAGAAGTTTAACCTCAGAAGTGAGAGGAGAAGGATACGCCACAGAAACATTTTTACAGGACCGCAAATGTTGATGGAGAGAAAAGGAGGCAAATCTCATGGAACCGTCAAAGGCCTGGGCGGAGTCAATACTGCCGCTGTCTGAAGCCAACCTCTCTTTGTTAGCAGAGCCAGAGAGAGGCCCCGGAACACCCACCCCCACGACGCAGGGTGCTGGAAACCACATACCTGGAACAACACGTGAGGTTTACGTGTCCAGGTGAACAAACAAACAGGCAACAAGAACGTACGTGTTTGTGTGTGTGTGTGTGTGTGTGTGTGTGTGTGTGTGTGTGTGTGTGTGTGGTGCAATAAAACTATATTAAAACCCCACATAAATTACGTTATGTAAGTGGGGAGAATTGTATAAAAGAGTTACCACTATATTTATGTATTTGTGGGGAAAGTGAAACCCGATGCAATAAGCCAGGTTTTCCTGCAGGCCTTCACGATGGCTAGATATTGTCTCGTAACCCATCCATACCCATCCATCCGTCAACCTACACCACCTTCGACCCTCGCTATCTCTACTATACACGAAGCACCGACCCAGGCTGCACGTACATGGCTCAGGTGCAGGCCCCAGGCCCCACAGCTTTACAGGTTACAAGGCAGACAAGGTCAGGCAGGCAGGCAGGCAGGCAGGGAGGGAGGGAGGGAAGAAGGCAGACACTTGAAGCTCTTTAGATAATGAGAGGAAATGTTCCTTTTTTATTAGATCACGGGAAGACCACGGGAAGCACTGCTTTTAGTTGTATATCTACGATCTTTTAAAGAAAGCTTAATACCGGAATCAATTTGGCTCTAATGACATTTCGCCCCGGGGAGAGAGAGAGAGAGAGAGAGAGAGAGAGAGAGAGAGAGAGAGAGAGAGAGAGAGAGAGAGAGAGAGAGAGAGAGAGACTGCGGTTAGCCTTGACCTATTCCTCTCGCTCAAGGGGATGTCCGCCGCGCTACTCGTGCACCTGCTCGCCGCTCCGGCGGTCACGAAACACACAACACTCACCCACTCTCACAGCCAGCCACACCACGATACCCCTCCCTCGACCTCGACGATGCTTGACTCCACCTTGAGGGCGTCGAGACGAGCAGATCTGGTCGAGGGGCCCGAAGCAAACATAGCTCAATGTAAGAAAAGACATATACATACGAGACCACAGACATACAGACTCGTGTACATGTATGCACATACATATATACATGCACTGCATGTATACCTGTCTATGAACACGGTGGAACGGGTGGAATGCGTCGAGCTACAGCCGGAGGCCTGATACGACAGCTGGCATACATATTGCCTCATTAGAATAATAACTGCGGGAGGGAGGGAGGCAGCTACAGACATGGATCCTGCCGATGCCTATCAAAGAATCCCTAATGCGCCCCCACTAGGCTGTGAGGTCCTCCCGTGGAGCGGCAACCACTGGCGAGGTCCTCCCGTGGACCAACAACCTCTGGCGTGGTCCTCCCGTGACCCGGCAACCTCTTGCGAGGTCCTCCCGTGAACCGACAACCTTTGGCGTGGTCCTCCCGTGGACCGGCAACCACCGGCGAGGTCCTCCCGTGGACCGGCAACCACCGGCGAGGTCCTCCCGTGGACCGGCAACTTCTGGCGGACATCCCGTCAACCGGGCCATTCCGACAGTCGTTCTCGTTGGTTATCATCACCGGTTCCGTCTGCATCCAATCAAGGAGGAACTCTCATACACATGCTTGGGCTTCATCCAATGAGCGACAAGGTATTATGCCAATGAGGCTCCACATTAGCGGTACACGTGCCATTACCGGGGCTTAGCCCATGCCTCCCGTGTCTCTGGTATACATTACCCACCTCCTAATCCGTCTCTGTCCGGGATTAAAACCAGAAGTCAAACACGATTTTTGCCCGTCTGTCTCCCACGTTGCTTGAGGAGCAACTGTTCCTTCAGCCATCTGTTATACCAGCGTCTCCCTTTACCCAGCAGCTGCAACCCCACAAGGCTGCACGTGTCATGTGCACGCGCAGGAGTGTCTTGAAAAAGGCATCTGTGAGGACATAGGAGAAATGAGTGTCTCATAATGAAATACGGAAGAGTAATTAAAGAAAGAAAAAAAAAGACATAATTAATGATGTGAAAAAAGGACGACACCACGGTCTAGGCCTCTCTCTCTCTCTCTCTCTCTCTCTCTCTCTCTCTCTCTCTCCCTCACACACACACACACACACACACATGTAAGGATATAAAAACCAGAGGACATAGCATGAATTTATGGAAGGAACTTGTTAAAATGATGTGAAGAAGTACTTTCCTAGTATGGGTGGTGGACGAATAGGATGAAATGACTAAAAAGACATGGCTAATGCGGACAGCATACCTGAATCGACATCAATGTAGGATAGAGAATGGTGAAAAATTGGGCCCTACAAGTGTAAAATTCCCCTCTCCGTACAGCACGCTGCTGTATATTCCTCCTGCTGCTGCTGCTGCTGCTGCTGCTGGAGATGCCAGCGAACTAAGACAAAACTGGTGAGGACAAGTTTCTCACCCGGGGGGGTGCCTGGGGCATCCAGGCCCTGTGGTGTCAGCGATGTGTCCTCGGCCAATATGTGCCGCCACTGTGTCGCTATATTAATTCCCGCGCGCCCAACCAGCCAGATCTTATTAAAAGGTTATATTTAGCCCAGGGGGTGGGTGAGTGGGTGCAGGGGGTGGGTCAACTCTAAATTCTATAGCCGCCCAGTGTTGTCTGGTGGTGGGTTGCGAGGTTCTATATTCAATCTATAACTTTTGTCTCCCTAAAATTGAATGATACTCTCTCACCCCAACTCTCATATACTCGTTCTATATTCTATAAATACGACGATACACTTGATCTATGATAATAAATTATCTCCCGTGAACATACAACATACAACAACGATAGTGTTTTCTAAATTCATCGAATACATTCTCCTACAGTTGTATCTGATTCACATTTGACGTTAAACATATATATTTACATTCTTTCCTTTTCAGTGTTAGAATCTGCTGAATTCTGTCGGTCTGAGACCTTTATATACACATGTAAGACTCAAGCCCTTCCCTTCTTATTCATCATAATAATCCTGGATTATCATCCGTAAATCGCAGTCGACACCAAAACTCTAATTTGTGATCGGTTAATACGAATCTACGGCATCGTTTTCTGGTATACAAAGGAGGTAATTAGCGATATGGGGGGGAACAAGCAGGCTGGACGGAGAGGTCGTTTCATCGAAATATGAATGCGAGACGTTAATAAAGGCCTGGACAATGGGGAGCGATCATGGGGGGGCGGGGTTGGTGGTCCATAGAGGTATTCATCTATTGGTTTATGGGTACGGAAAGAGGTCGCTACTTCCAAATGCAGGTCGGGGTATTGGCGACGTCTCCGGCATGCAAGGAATCCGGGAGGCGGGCACGGTGTCTTATAAGAGGCAGGTCATATCGTGATCGGTAAGAGGGAGTGAATGAAAGTCTGTTTCGCAATATACAAAATGGATTGACGGAGACTGATAACAGGTGGCGAATCAAGGGGGGTTATCTCCAGGTATACGAAATGGGTAATTATCGATGGGTAACAGACAGTAAATCAAGGTCTATTCCCTATCACAACAAATGGGTAATTAGCGATGGGTAATAGGTAATGAATCAAGGTCTATTTGCGGATATACGAGACGGCCGGTAATTTAAGTCACTGGTCGTTAATCAATCCCTGGTCGCTAACTCTTCCTTAAACAGGCGAGGTGGGAATAACTAGCGTGGACGTCGGGAGGTGGTTCCGACCTACCACACTGAACCTGATGAAACAAAATGTGGAAATCAAAACGGCGCATTACCTCTCCTCACTTGATATCCAGTGAATTAATGGGATGTTTTCTAAATCCCTCTCGCAGACCCTCACCTTTTCTTTCTTTTTTTTTTTTAGATGTTCCTGCCATGCTGTGCCCGTCATTAAAGACACTAATAGGTTTAATGTATCATTTCGTTCGATAATTTGTTATAGCCTTCGGGATCTGGCTATCGTGTTTAGTGTTTCGTCCTGAATGTCTCGAACGTGTGCTTATCAAGGTCCATTTTCTTTCTTGGTTATCTGGGACAGTTTTCCCTTCTCTCTTCTTCGTCAGGTTTCCTGGAAGTTTGAGGTATTTTCTTTGACTAAAGCCGAGCTCTTTAAAGGCCCAGCCGGGTATATGTAGACCTTAAAGTTCGCCTCCCAGCAGGGCGCCGCCACACACCCATCCCATCACCTCCACTATAACTTGAAAACTATTCCAAGAAAATTCCTCCATTTCTAGTCTGTCTCACATCGTAACTCGGGAGTCATCCTGCTCCCGTCCCACAGGCCCATCCCCTTGCCTCTTACTCTTCCATAGTTTCCCTCCCTTAACCCAGGAAATTCTGGTATTTTCTCTTATTTCTGTTATCTTCCACCTTCCCTCCCACACCCAGTCTTTTCCTTTTCCCCTCCATGGACGCTTCCTACCCCGTCCTTTCCAGCACTTCTCCCTGTGTCCCCGTAAAGTCTGCCTTCATCCCATCGTCTGCAGAGCAACTCCGCTCCATCACTGGTCAGTCAAGCTAGCCACCTTCTCTTCACCGCTTCCTTGCGCCTCTAACCTACCATTTCCTCCTCTTCTGCTTCTTGCCTCACTCCATTATGCTCATTTTACTTCCTTATTCTTTCGTTACCGGATCATTTTCAATATCCTTCTCTTTCCCTCTCTCTCATCTCCCTTTTCATAGCAGTCCCATTCTTTCTCATCGCTTTTGTGTCTAAGTGTTTCTTCAACTATTCTTTCTACTTCCTTTATCCTCACTTGTCACTCAGTACCTCATCCAACACCTCCCCCTCGTACTCTGGTCCAGTCATACAGTGCTCTGAAGACGACGACGACGGCCACGCTCATCCCTCGTCTGATTCTACCTGTCGCTATTACCCGTAGTATTCCCCTCTACCTCAGCTATTCCCCCTCTACACAAGTGTTCCCCCCTCGTGTCTCCTGTCCCTGCACGTCTCCAGCGTCCTCCTCAACACCAGTGTCCACATTATGTCTTACGTTCCCCTCCAGTCTGCTTAGTGTCTCTCATGTCCCGTTCAACCCCCAGTGGTGCTTCCCTACCCTAGCGTCCCTTCCTTACCTCAGTCTACCCCCAGACACTTCCGTAACCCCTGCGTACTCCAGCGTTCCCCCGTGTCTCCGTATTCCAAAGCAACCTCGTACCCCGACATTCCCCTTTACCCTCCCGTTCTCTGCGCCCTAGTGATCTCCTGTACCCCAATGCATCCTTGTACTCCAGTGCCCCCCAGTAATCTTCCTACACCTCCAGTATTCCCCAGTACGCCAGCGTTCTTCTACATCCCAGTACACCCTTGCACATAGTGTAGCTCTCCCCTTGCCTCCTGCTCATGCCCAGTCTCCCCTCTCAGCCCACCCGTACACCCTGTACTCAGAAGGTTCTCTTAGACACTCCTGTAAATAGTCCCCTCCAGCTCTAACTCCAGCTCTGGGTCCCATTCAACCTCCACTGTCCCTTTCCACTCCAAGTGTCCTCCTTGAAGTCAAGAGTCTCCTTTAACCCCAACCAAGGTCTCCTTTAATCCCAATGTCTCCCTAGAAATCCACTTCCATAATCCCAGGGCCCTCCCTCGCAGCCTACCATCCATCCTTCTCCAGTCGCCGTTTTCTCCCTCTGGTGTTCTTCCCTCACTCATCAAAAGTCTCCCTCTTGACCCCAATAGTCGCTGGACGTCCAGTGTTCTCCTCTCAACACCCAGTGTCCTACTGGACGTCCACAACTCTCCTCTGACACTAGTGTCCTAACCAAGTCTACTGCTCTCTTCTGGCACCAGTGTTCTACTACGTGTCCACTACTCTCCACTTCCTGCAGTATCCTGATCACGTCCTCGTATTCTACTGAACCCTTCGTGTCCAGGTCCTCCAACAGCCTCCCAGCAGCACAGCCTTCCCTCCCATCCTTCTCAGGAGCAGGGTTTGCCTCCCACTCTTCCCGAGAGCACGGCACAACTCGCCTCCAAACACCTCCCAGCTGCAGAGCTACCCCTCCCAGGAGCATGGCTCCCCTGCCAGTCCTCGAAGTATCTATGGCCGCCTCCCAGACCTCCCAGCAGTGTGGTCAAGCCTCCTAGCATCTCCTAGCAGCATGGCCAATCTTCCAGCGGCACGAGCAACTCACAGCTGCCTTACCCCTCCCAGCAACTCCTAGCTGCCCTGCTCCCCTCCCAGCAGCACGGCTCGCCTCCGGCTGCAGGTTGGTTCTGGTGGTGACAATCTTTAGCGTCACAAGGGATACATGAGGCGGAAGGCTTGAGCCGGCCAGTTTCAGCAATCAATATCACAGCCGTCCAGACCAGACCAGACCAGACCAGACAGGGCCAGGCTAGACCAGGAGAGGCCAGGCCAGGCCAGACCAGGAGAGGCCAGGTCAGGCCAGACCAGGAGAGGCCAGGTCAGACCAGACCAGACAGGGCCAGGCCAGACCAGACCAGACCAGACCAGGCCAGACCAGACCAGACAGGGCCAGGCCAGAGCAGGAGAGGCGAGGCCAGGCCAGACCAGACCAGACCAGACGAGGGTAGATCAGACCAGTGTCATGGGAAGAGTCAAGCTTATGGCCCAGATGGATGGGTGGAACCCGCGGTCTCTGGCGACCGAGTTAGCAGTTTTATAAGGGAGTATCCGTCTCTCCCGGAGGCAGAAGTTAGTTACAAGTTAAAAGGCTTTGCTGCAACAGCAAGGACGGAGCTCAGTAGGTAGGTGAGAGAGAGAGAGAGAGAGAGAGAGAGAGAGAGAGAGAGAGAGAGAGAGAGAGAGAGAGAGAGAGAGAGAGAGGTACCGCAAGGGGACGGGAGGAGAAGAGAGGGAGGGGAGGAGGAAAATGGTGCTAGTGGGGAAAAGGGGGGGGAGGAAAAGCCGACAGGATGGTAAATCCAGTGGGAAAATTCCAAAATGGGGGAGGAAAAGACCCGTGGGTGTAAACCCTTCCATCACACACACACACCACACACACACACACACACACACACACACACATACACACACACACACACACACACACACACACACACATCCCCTCCAGCGGATCGTCAAAGTTCCAGGAACGGCTGGCCTACTGGAAAAGCTCTCTCTCTCTCTCTCTCTCTCTCTCTCTCTCTCTCTCTCTCTCTCTCTCTCTCTCTCTCTCTCTCGCACCTCCCTCCCAGAGGCCTGACTGACTAAGCGATGCTTTCCTGATAACGTCCCACACATGGTGACTCAACACTTGATCTGCTCACGTCATCTTTCTCACCAGCCAGGCGACAGTCCTCGTCTCCCTCGAATCACGGAGGGCGCCTTGACTGGGTCTTGAGACTAACTCCTTCAAGGGATCTGTTTGTGCTCCTCAGAAGGAAGATATGAGGGAGATCTTGCCAAGACTCCTATAATGTTCATATAGAATATTCCTCATGAATATTGGCCATCTAAAACACACTAGATAAAGTTGACACTGGTCAACTTAACGCAGTTCCAGAGCTCTTAAGTTCCCAGAGTTAAATTTGTCAAATTTCATAAATATATCAGTAAATAAGTAAACGATTAAATACATGAATAAACAAATAAGAATCGTCACCTAGAAAACTGTGTGTGTGTGTGTGTGTGTGTGTGTGTGTGTGTGTGTGTGTGTGTGTGTGCGCGCGCGCGCGCACGTCAGTCTGTATGTGAAGAGAAGACTCGACAGAGACGCATAATCAAAACATATGTCAAATCAAAACAAAATCTTACACAATCTTTGATAATAAACAATCAAAACAATATCAACAGTATATATATATATATATATATATATATATATATATATATATATATATATATATATATATCAAATCCCGAAATCCGACATAATAATACGAAACTCTAAAATACATCACACGACCACCACTCCACCTCACAAGATGTGCAGTCTCGTAAATATTCGATGGGGGTCGAGCCGTAACACACGCCCATAACAAGTGTCTATCTCCTCCGAGGTTAAATATTTAAAGAGTCCTCACCCCGGGGCCGACATGTGCGACAACCCCTTCCCCCTTAAGGGGCCAGTTTTAGGAGAAAGAAAAATGACCCTTGCAGTTAAGCAATACCGCACTGTTTTGGCGCAATGCAGCGGACTGGGGGAGGGAGGGGAAGGGGTGCCGGGCCAACAGTGAGGCCAACAGAGAAGAAGGGCCAGCCAGCCAGGCAAGACTGTGGCCAACAGAGACACACAGATCAGCCAGCCAGACAACAGTGTGGCCAACAGAGACGGAGGCCAGCCAACAGTGTGGCCAAAAGAGACGGAGGCCGGCCAGACAACAGTGTGGCCAAAAGAGACGGAGGCCAGTCAACAAAGTGGCCAACGGGAGACGGAAATCGTCCAACAGTGACGCAAACAGCCGTCCAAAAGGGAAGCCAACAGTGGCACTACGAGAGACAGAAACCTACTAACAGTAAACAAACAGAAATGAACGGTGGGGAAAAGCGACACCAACACACATGGAGGTCGGCCAACAGAGCGACACTGTTGGAAAGTGTGTTAACGCATCCCAGGCCTACGCTGGGAGCTGATTGGATGGGGAAGTAACCCGCCTGACGCTGATTGGACGCGGCTCCAGCTCTGAACACCGTACAGTACAAGTAGCCTGCTACCCATAGAAAACCCAGCACAGCCAAGGCAAACCTAACCGAATCTATCCGATCTCGGCTCATCAAAACGAGAGCAACATGATACCAATGCCATCCTAGCTGGATATCCTACCCTGTCCTAACCTAACCTAGCTACGCCTAGCCTAAATACAGCAAGGATTATGCCTAGGACGACTATCCTAACATCCTAACTTATCCTAAACCGACTTTAAGGATGATAATCATGAACCAGATCCCACATATCCTATCCTAACCTGACCTGACAGAGCTATACTCGCAGAACCAGCTCGCTCTCGACACCAGAAATTCAACCTCACATCCAAGCAAGGAGCCTGGGCGTGTACTAAGTCGGGCAGCAACATGAGATATGTCCCAAGTCGGGCAGCAACACGAGATATATCCCAAGTTGGGCAGCAACACGAGATATGCTTTATATTATTAAGATAGGAAACTCCTCCAACATTTGTCAAGGTGCCATGTCGTCTATTTAGCATAATTAAACAAACTACGTGCATTAGCAGAGCACTCTGGTGGTGGAGGCGTGCAGTATTATCATAAAGCTTTTTTGAAACGTATACCACTGTAGCTGTATTAACAGCAATAATGGTAAATGAAATGATAATAATGATAAAACAATAATAATGATAATAATAATAACAATAACAATGATAGTAACGATAATAATAATAATAATATAATGAATAATAACAATGATGATAATAATAATAATAATAATAATAATAATAATAATAATAATAATAATAATAAATACTAATGATAATACAACTGTCATTATCAAATTATTATCATCATTATCATTACTATCATTATTCCCGTCTTCCTTCGTGTTTGTTGTTTACCAGATTCACATACTCAGCCTTTATCCAGTGAGTAGCAACATCTCTCCTCCCACTGAAACGAAGAATTTAGAAGAAAGTGGAACAGTACACCAGATGAGGATACACATCTTCCTCACACAACTTAAACCAACCAACTTGACCAGTGTTGCACAACACTACACATCTGGGAGAGAGAGAGAGAGAGAGAGAGAGAGAGAGAGAGAGAGAGAGAGTGTGTATGAGGGTGTGGCGTGAAGGGGATGAACCTTCTGCTTTGATAACTAGTCTCCACCTATACAGATCACGAGTCTATGGTATCATTACTATCCTCCAGCAGATAACTTCGTGAGACTTCATCAGGTCTTCTAGTCACCTGTCCTTCCCATGTACTTACCATGAACTATTCCTGTCCTCCAGTAGAGGAAGTAACTTAGTTATAAACTATCGGGTCTTCTCTTACCTGTCCTTCCCCTATACAAATGGATCGCAAAAATGACTATAAGAATACAGAGTTAAGAAACAGATCACCTTAAGTAATCCTGGACTACGTATTTCAACACTTTAATATTAAAGTTTTTAGGACACTATATCAAACATACGTTACACTATTATGGGATCAAGAGACGATTTAAACGATCGGTGATTTGGGGGTCAAACGAGGAAGTAAAAAGCTGCACCGAAGTTATACTGATAGAGATGTAACTAAAGTCAAAAGTAATATGACACAGATCAAGACGTGATTCCTCCCTTTGAGATACGGGAGACAACGGTATATCATATTTTCAACTAGATAAGGAAAAATTATTTCCGATTCCTGCATCTCTCTAGAACTCCATCTCTAGTTAAGTCTCTCTGTACCCACCCATTCCTGGTCCACTTTCCGCTACCACAGCACCTCTGTGGCTGTTCTATTACCTTTATCTTCCTTCTTCTTCTTCTCCCTCCTCCTCCTCCCTTCTCTTCCTCCTCAGTGCTCGTCAGAAGCATCCTTCACCTTCTTCTAACTCTCCTCCCATTCTTAGCAGTCCCTTGGTCTATATAATGGTAATATTTCCTTCTAAAGATAATAGACCCTTATATTATCCTCTTCCTTCTTCCTATCTCTTTGACGCTTTTTCTGACCACTTCTCCTTCTATCACTCCCTTCCTCTTTTTATCTTTTTCCAACCTCTTCTCCCCCTCGCCCAACTGAATCCTCCTCTCCCCTCTCACTCTCATCTTGCCCTACCTCTCTCTTCCTCTTCATTACCCCTCTTATTCCTCAGCCTTCCAAGACCTCTTTATATATACATACTCTTCTCTTCCCTTCAATATCCCTCTTATTCTAATATTCCTTTCAATGTCTCTTTTAATTCCCTCCTCCATCGTCGTTATCCCGTCCTCGCGACGTTAACCGAGAACGTGAATCGCCCTAAATTTTCCAAGGAACGAAGTGAGGAGGCTCGGCCTAGATGTGCAAGAGGCCTCTGCCTTGAATGATGGCACGGAACACTAGCTGGTTTGGAAGATGTGTGTGGTGCGGAGTGCGGTGCGTGGAGTACGGTGCGTGTGAGGTGTGTTGTGTGGTACATAGGTGGAGTACAGTTCTACAATGTGGTTCATAGAGTTGTTGATGGAAACAGCAACAAGGAGAGAGAGAGGAGAGAGAGAGAGAGAGAGAGAGAGAGAGAGAGAGAGAGAGAGAGAGAGAGAGAGAGAGAGGTGGAAAATTTGAGATAAGAAACCGGGAAGGAAGATGAATATTCACCTTGTTTACCTACGCCTCTCTGTGTGTGTGTGTGTGTGTGTGTGTGTGTGTGTGTGTGTGTGTGTGTCTTTCAACACACCCCCAGCCGCCCCTCACACCGGGCGCCCAAAGCACCCCGAATGGCTACAGCCTCCACCACAAACATTTCCAGGAACCACCCCCAACACATCCACCACCACCACAACGGCCTCAGGCCCTGAGAAATTACCATGCAGACCCAATGCTAAACTCCTGCAGGCGGATACTTCGCCGGCAGGAGGTAGGGAGGGAAGGGAGGGGTTAGGTCCATGCGCAGGCTTCGGGAAGGCCCGTCTCAAGAACTGGACGACCCACAACATAAACATGTTTTGCTTCCAAACAGAGCAGGAGGAGAGTGGTGGCGGTGGTGGAGGAGCTGAGAGGGGCTGCGAGACTCACTCATGCAACATTATCTGAAGGAAGGCCACAAGACTGGGAAAAGAAACTCGGGTTTTATGCTTTGGGTAGGGACGCCCCGTGTGTCTGTGCCTGCCTCTGCTACTCCCTGCCTCTAACAGCCTGAAGGAGCACAGGAGCAACGCAAGAGGCTGTTTCCAGTCCCAGATGTAGAGTGAGTCTCCGCAGTCATCATAGGCCAGGGTGATGTGTACGATATTACTCTTTGCCATCCTATCTGTAAACTGAGCCCTAGAGGGGAAATATCCTCACCTGGCCCCCTTCTCTGTAATGATCAATATACGAGGAACAAATACAGAGCAAAGAACGCACCACACAGGGGCAGGTCCATGTAACGTGTAGTACAAGAGATGGATCCGAAATTAGTCACCTAATTATCATAGTTACAGTCAAAAAAGAAAAATCTTTTTAAGTTTTCTTTGGCTCATTTAAAAAATAATGACCACCACCAAACCGAAAAGCAACATCTAAACAAATTGATTAAATCATTTATCTAACTTCTAAACACTATCCAGATAAAGGTAATTAACAACATAAAGACTTGAATGGGAAACAAAAGTCAATTACCTGATGATAATGATAATAATAATGTAACAATAATCAACAAAATACCAGATTCCAGTATTCAACTGTAATGATAATAACAATAATCAGAAAATCTGGCCTTTCATGTCAGTGTTTACAAGCGATAGAATTAACAGAACACACTGTTTCACAAAGTCAAACAACATGTTAATACCGCGATACGAGGCAGCCTGTATCATGTCAATGATTTAATTACGGATCAGCCTCACAAATTGCAAAGCTAAATGCGTATATTTTTATCCCAGATACAAGGCTTCATCGCTTATTATTGCTATAATATATTACGTGATCGCAAAAAATCCGGCCGTAAACATTATCATGATTACTTCTATTTATATTACCTCTCTCTCTCTCTCTCTCTCTCTCTCTCTCTCTCTCTCTCTCTCTCTCTCTCTCTCTCTGTTTTTCTTCACAATTAAGCCAGCTGGTACTGGTGATAATGTATGAGAGAAAAGCTTCTTTGACACGGTAAGCACAACATACACTCACGGTATAAAACACTCCACCGACTCTGTGATAAAGAAATACACTGGATATCAAAGAGGAAATAAAATGAAGGGGAAAATTTGTGAAATTATCTAAAAAACAATCTTAGATCGATTAAATTACTTACATTATAATATATATATATTTCTTTCTTTTTCTTTCATACTATTCGCCATTTCCCGCATTAGCGAGGTTGCGTTAAGAACAGAGGACTGGACCTTTGAGGGAATATCCTCACCTGGCCCCCTTCTCTGTTCCTTCTTTTGGAAAATTAAAAAAAAAAACGAGAGGGGAGGATTTCCAGCCCCCCCGCTCCCTTCCCTTTTAGTCGCCTTCTACGACACGCAGGGAATACGTGGGAATATTCTTTCTCCCCTATCCCCAGGGATAATATATATATATATATATATATATATATATATATATATATATATATATATATATATATATATATATATTTCCTTCCGTTTTTTCCAATGATTAGCACAAACTGAACAACGGTAAAGAAAATCTCAATTCCTTTAGCCATCCGACGGTAAACCCCGTTTTTTTATTTAATCTTCCAGTCTAACAATAAAGTTAAGGTATCACACCCGAGGCTGGTACAGTCGGGCTATTTTTTTTTTTTTTTTCTTTCTGTTCAAACTGTTAGATTTTTTTTTCTTTCTTTTTGAGGTGCATCACTCCATGCAGTTTTGATAACAGGCGTAAAACCTTTAGATGTTAAGAGACGGGTGATTGGAAAATATATCTGTGAATGAGTTTTTTGACAAACGACTATGAGTTAAGAATATTTCCAAAACGATTATGGTTCTCAGACTGTAAATTACAGTCGGGTGATGTGGACAGTCCATCAGATGTTTGAGAATCGGTAAACATTCTAGGTTTTATGAAGGCCACATTCTTACAGCTATACTTCCCACGTATTCCCTGCGTGTCGTAGAAGGCGACTAAAAGGGAAGGGAGCGGGGGGCTGGAAATCCTCCCCTCTCATTTTTTTTTTTTTAATTTTCCAAAAGAAGGAACTGAGAAGGGGGACAGGTGAGGATATTCCCTCAGAGGCCCAGTCCTCTGTTCTTAACGCTACCTCGCTAATGCGGGAAATGGCGAATAGTATGAAAGAAAAAAAAAAAAAAAAATATATATATATATATATATATATATATATATATATATATATATATATATATATATATATATGCAATCATAGGCGGACATATCTTTTAAGAAATTATATGGAGCCTCGCAGTCTTCTAACGTAAGGATTATCAAAAAAAAGGAAAAAAAAAAAGAATAGCGTCGATTTTATGACGCAGCGTTTACAAGATGTTGTACCAAGTGTGTCGGGTTAGGTCCCGGAAGCGAGGCTCCTCGATGGCACGGAAACTCTCCTGGTATAATGCGTTCAATACTGTACGACATTAACCAATGATAATTTACCAAGCAAAAAAAGAAAAAAAAATACATATGTATAAGAGAGAGAGAGAGAGAGAGAGAGAGAGAGAGAGAGAGAGAGAGAGAGAGAGAGAGAGGGGGGGGGAAGCTATTATAAAGCAAGTTTTAATAGACTGATTTCTTTAAAGAGTAATTAATTCTAGTCAAAGTTCTACCAGTCTCAGCTAAGGTCGTCGTATTACAGTGCACCAGGACTTTTAGAATTTCTATTCAAGATCATCATGAGAAGCAGAAAAATATCAAGTATAATTCTTTAAAGAAATTTCAAATATAGTGAAGCACTGTACTAAAATAAGTATGACTAAAAAAAGAATTCATACAGAATGAACACATACAAAGCTAATATTTCGATCAAGATCATTTCCATAGATAAAAAAAAATAATAACCATCGACATCAGCTTGATAAGAATTTCCATCAACAATAACGTAGCAAAAGAATAAAGAAATAAAAAATGAAAATCATATTCTTATCACTATATATATTTTTTGTACCAATGGTTGTCATCTGCTGACCTATGATAAACTGATTACATCATCTTATCCCCTTAAGCGCGCCCAGAAATAAAATAAAATAAAAATCCAAGTATATGATTTTTAAAAACTCTTGGTGAATTACATTTATGATAAAAAATTAAATAACAGATTTAGTATATTGCTTTACAGAACCTTACCTCAACAAAAACAAAAATCCTAAAATATTAATATCTTATACATTATTCAGTAACACGGTAATCAAAAAATATCACACACAAAAAAAAACGTCAAAACAATAGAAACATCCCATTACTTCAAAAACTATTACTTAAAATGGCAAACGAGCAGTTCGTATAACAAAAACAGACTATTAAGTATTCAAAACAGCAACAGACTGAATGTGGGGAAGTGAGGCCATTGTTCCCTTGTTCCTGACGCTGCCTTGCGGGGGGAGGCTGCTAGATATATAAAAAAAAAATATTAATTATCTGAATGTCTCTGAAACAAAAGCATAACGTTAACAAAAACGATCCATTAGTATATAACGTATTACCTATATAAAAGAAAATACGATGTGAAATTATAATAGCTTACGCTGTAATAATAAATTCTAGCAGAGAATATTATAAAAATTAATATATTTGATATTAATTTTTCATTGCGCTTGTAATGTTTATTAATGAATTATGATAACCTTACTACTTTGCGCTTATTCTTCGACATATCCTTGATGAAATCCGTAAAATGATGGCTATTTTTGCAATCTGTAAAGTTTACTTATCTTTAAAATAACATTTTATAAATTCAATCCTTTAATCTGAAATGTTCTTCTGCACACTGCTGGAAAAAAAAACCATGGATTTGTTATTTTTTCCTGCATACCAATGAAGTAATTTATAAAAGATACGCATTTTATAATTCTAACTGTCCTTTAGCCTACAATTCAGGTAACGATCAGTTTCTTTTCTTATGAAATGTTCTGCTACCTAGCTAACCCAGCCTAGCTTACAAAATATGGGATAAATTGGTAATGCTCAATATCAGGTTTCAGCACACACACACACACACACACACACACACACACACACACACACACACACACACACATATTTCAATTATCAGGAGTGTAAAGGCTGGTGCGTCATCTTCCTTCAAGTGCCTACGGCGTGTTCTAGTCATAAAGGTGATTTTGAAAATATTCCCAAAGACTCATAACTGATGTATTACAGAAAAAAAAGAAATCTTTTGGAAATTACTTAATTCTATTTATGTAAAGGATAAATTGACAACTTATATATTATTGAGGTCTCAATGAAAATAAACCCGACTGTATTTTTACCTACAGTTACTCTGATGTAATACCTCTCTTCTCTAACTATTACGTCATGAAGGAATACCTTCCCTCCCTAACTGTTAGAAAACGAGAGTAAGAACAGATTTAGGCTCAGTGCTTCTGAGGCCGTGGAGGGAGAGTGCATTGAAACGTACGACAAGACTGCACGTAATGCGAGACAAAATAACACTTCGTCTTCTCATCCAACCTAACATTAACCTTCATGGCGTTCGCTGGGCGAATCTCGCGATATTTTTTTTCTTTTTAAAGCAAACGAAAAGGTCACAGCTCACAAAAGTCAAGGTCACATGCCTCAGGGCAGAAAGCACGCTACACCCCCCCCCAACTCAGACTGTTACCACACCACACCACACCAGTGGCGAGGTAGGATACTAACCACCATCACGTCTAGTGCCGGTCACGCAATCCGGCCATACGAGTTATCTTAATGATAACAGATAAGGATTTTGCTTAAGGGACGACGATGTGTGCTTGTGTGTGTGTGTGTGTGTGTGTGTGTGTGGGTGGGTGGGTGTGGGTGTGGGTGTGTGTGTACTTCGGGGAAAGAGTTATACACCCTAGTTACCCTCGTCTCTCCCCCTCCTGTATGTACACCTTACACTCGCATCTTTAAGACACATTGGGACCTCAAGGGAGAGTGTCCCCACCCCAACATCGCACAAATAGATGATTACAAGAAGGTAATTAAACACACACACACACACACACACACACACACACACACACACCTCAGCTCACACACACACTCACACCTCAGCTCACACCAGGTCAACCTCCGGCCACATATGGAAGGTTGGACAACTTGGTTGGTTGGTTGGATGTCACCTTCCGTGTCCGGAACTCGAACCTGGGTCCTCCTTTAGCTTGCCGAGTTGCAATACAACCTACGGCACCATATATACGACTATCCAACTTGGCACGGGGCAAAACATGCCCTCGTCTAAAGTCATCTCCGAGGAAAGAAATAGAATGAGAGGGAAAGAGAGTAGATATTGATCATAGCTCAGCAGATTGTCTGTACGCCCGACTCTTTTTAAAGGTAGAAAAGGCTATAATAAAGGAGGGGAGGCAAGAAGATCTTGGAGGAAGAGGAGGAGGAGGAGGAATTCCAAATTTGGTCCATACGTTCCGGACCATTAATTTTGCTTGTGAAGTGTTGCTCCCTAAATTGTTTCGTATCTATCTGCTTGACTGGCGACCCTACGCCACAGTAATGGTCAACTTTGCTTCTTCAACGTATACGTCCAACATTATTATTATAACTGGCTCATTGTTTCTCGCTGGGAAAACTTTGTAGGTCATGATCCCACCGCTCATGTCATAGCTTGAGAATACTGCCTTACCGATGTGCTCTTTAGATTCATGTTTCTCATTCTGTAACAACTCCTTGTTCTATTGACGTTTTCTTCAGGGGGAGATAGATAGGTAGGTAGCTAGGTAAGTAGAGAGAGAGAGAGAGAGAGAGAGAGAGAGAGAGAGAGAGAGAGAGAGAGAGAGAGAGAGAGAGAGAGAGAGAGAGAGAGAGAGTCTTCCTACTGTGTCATCATCATCAACGTGTCGTGGGCAGTAAGCAGAACATACTCAGTGTTTACTGTTTCACGACCTCAATATTCGTTCCTATACAGTAAATCCTCCGTGGCGCTGCCTGGCGCTAGCTAGGCCGGCCTCATATCCCTATCTACACATGTAATTACACACCACAAAATGTACCACTGTGGCGAGCCACGTTTTACCCGATGGCTGGTGTAGACTTATTTTTCTTGCACATTCCCACTGTCAGGACCAACTTTTGTATCTCTGATGTTCACTTTTATCTAGCCGGAACATACGGGGGAAAAGTTCCTAAAATATGTGATGTAAATTTCAGCCCCCTCTAACAAGGAAATGGGATGGGGGTGGAAGAGGATGGGTATAAAGGCGATTCCTCCCTTCCCGTGTGTGACGGGAGGCCGTCCCTGCTTTACCAGCAACGGAGCAATTTCCGTCAAAATTGGCACAATTACGGTATGATTTAGTTTCCATAAGCATGCCAATTTGTTCAGCAATCCCGTCCAATTTGGCCGAGTGGCAGCCATAATTACGTTTTGGAGGCCGTGTTATCTACAATAATTTATCAACATTTCTTTATGGAAATTACTTAAAAGTTAACTAGCACTAGAGGAGGAGGAGGTGGAGGAGGAGTGAGGAGGAGGAGGAGGAGGAGGAGGAGGAGGAGGAGGAAGCACTAGAGGAGGAGGAGGAGGAAGCACTAGAGGAGGAGGAGGAGGAGGAGGAGGAGAAAGGAGGAGGAGGAGGTAACAAGCGTTGTAACCTTGAGTCGTAACGTTTCAGACAAACGATGACAGACATCAATTTATCAGTGCTGACGCAGAGCTTGATACGGAAAGCCCCAAGCGAACGAGATGGGTGTTCTTCGCCTCACTCCTCGAGTACCATGAGGAGTTCAAAGCTGCAACATCGAGGATAAGGAGACATCTTAAAACATCTAACCCAAACTATCGGGGAAAACGAACTTGATGAACACAATAAAGAGGATGGCACCAACGAAGCATCCGACATGAATCATCGAACTGGGTACCAAAAAGATGATGGTTGAGGAGCGCAGTGGAGGGACAACATCAGTGCTGTTGTAAGGAGTGTAGGACTCTGGCATCTACCAGGACCACTGCTTCAACCCCTGCTTACTTCCGCTTTAATTCCCCTCCTCCCTCCCTTCCTTTTCCACCCTTCCCACGCCGCAGTGTGGTGAGTCACGCAATGCTCTCTCCCTCTACTCTTTATTCTTCCCTTCTCATCTTTATTTCCATTACTTTCGGATCTCTTGGATTCACTACCATATTTTTCAGCATTTTTTTTTCACTCTTCATCTTTATCTTTTCCGAACCCACCATTTTCTGGCTTCTCTAACCGCTCTGCCTCTTCTTCACTCTTCCAGCCACTTCCCTGCCACTCACCTCTGTGCCGTTTCTCTGTCGTCTATAAACCTCCACTCATCATATTCCCCTCCCCTGTCATTATTTTCACTCATTTCACCATACCTCTCATTTTCTTTACCACCTCTATCTCTCTTCCTCTCACCCCACTTACAATCTTTCTCATCTCCTTGAACACCCAGCTCATCTCTCTTCTCTCTCCCCCTTCATTCATCCCAATCTTCTCTATCCAACTCACTCCACTCCCGCTTAGCCCTCTCATCTCCACTCCGTCGCTTCTCATCTCACACACTTCTCTTGCAGACTTACTGATGATGCTTCTGTCTTCTGGCCTTCCCTTTACCCCTCACATCTCTGTTCAACTCCTGAACCCTAATGAGGGGCTCACCATCCCCTCTCCTAACTCCCCAGACGGGGTCAATACCTCCACGATACAGGTCCATTGTATGGTAATATTGCCTTCGTTCTTTTACATAAGTACCCGCGTCATAATAGATTCAGGAGCTCCCATTTTCGCCTCAAGAGAATCCCATTTTCTTCTCTACAGACTCGAAATATAATTTTCGTGTCTGTTTATTTGTTCGTGTCATGGCCCTTCGTCCCTTGCAGCTTCTTGAAAATTCAAGAAGGACTAACCCTTTGTAAAAGCAACGCTTAAGTCTTTTAAAAGCGGGAGTGCTAACGCGTTATGGTTGTTTCATATGTATCGTACACAAGGTCATCTTAAACCGACACCGTCTTCTTGGCTACGAAGGAATCTAATCCATCATTTCCGTGCGCCGTTTTCAACTGAAGAAGGTGTTCTTCCAAGATTCAACGATGGGTGATTAGAAACTGACAAGGACGACCTTAATATACATCTTTACATATGTACACTGGTGTTACCGGACACCCGCCTGCTTGTGGTTACAACGTCACGATTGGAAAGGTCACTTTATCATCGTCAGTTGACGAGAGGTTATACAGTTTCATCCAGGTACTTCTCAATCCAAATGGGTCCATCATTTCCCTGCTTCTGATTGTAGCGTAGCCTCGAAGCTGTGTGAGCCTAATTCTGGTTTCATATATATATATATATATATATATATATATATATATATATATATATATATATATATATATATATATATATATTCCTAAGTTCTTCTCCCGCCTAAATGTGGTTGGGTCAGGAACAGATGGACAACCATCTCATTTGCATACAACCACACTCTGGGATCAGTGTATAATGTACTAATATCAGCGGCTGCCATCCACTGCCAAGTCCCACAAGATTTACCTTGACTGCCGACAGCTGGAGCACGAGCAGCAGCGACAGCTCTACAGTAGTAAGAGCACAGCAGCAGCTGCAGCAGCAGTAGTAGGGGTAACATCAACGCCTCTATGGCCTCCCGTTCCAAAAGCACATTTAGATAACTTTATTTTTCTTACCCTAAGGAAAAAATTTTTGTCGAGTGAAAAAAGAAAAAAAAAAGAGAGAGAAAGCCTTTGTTGAGCCCCAGAAGTTTTGAAAGATTCACCGGGGGGTTCATTCTTAAGTCCACAAGCTGATGGGCCCTCGTAAAGTTACACCTATGTTAGTACTGTTCCCAGGAGAGTTATATATATATATATATATATATATATATATATATATATATATCAACCAGGAGACACAGTCATCCACAGACAATCTTGAATGTATACAGGACAGCGTAACAAAGCAAGAGTTGAATGAAGGCTACAGCAACCAAAAGAAATGATCTAATACACGTCTTATTCCGGAGGGACTTGGAAGCGTACTTATGCATTAACCAGACGTAAGAACTGAGACACCATCAGGCAAGTCTCCCAAGCAGGCCGAGTGTTTAAGAGTTACTCAGGACTAACCAAATACTTAAGTCGAGGTCCGACGCGACATTTCGGGAGACAGAACGTTCCCCTGTCTATCTATGTCTGTCTGTCTGTCCACTGGTGACGCTAAGACCTCATGACCTGTGAGTAGCCGCGGAGGAGGTGGGGGATCCCGAATGGTCTTCGGGAACTGAAGGTTCAAGCACAAGCATACTATGTGGGAAAAGGGTTAGTATTGTGCTCCAGTTGTACCATAACAATACCATATGATTGTCGCTAAGCTGTACCACACACCTACCGCCAAGCTGTGCCACTCGACTGCCACCGAGTTGTACCACACGCTTATCATCAAGCTATGCTACATGACTGTCGTTAATTTGCGTCACACGCCTATCGCAAAGCTATACCATACGAATGTCCCAAGATTACACCACACAACTATCGCTAAGCTGCACCGTAATCTGTAGACCACATATCAGTACACGCTAAAGTCTTGGAAAACACGATAAAACCTCACGCATCAGGAAAACAGTGAACTATAATGTTTGTTTACTCCCGCTTCCTCGCTTCGTCCCCCTACACACACACACACCCATCCACACACACACACACACACACACACCCATCCACACACACACACACACACCCACACACACACACACACACACACACACACACCCATCCACACACACACACACACACGAGCAAAACCCGACTTTCCTTGATCGATCGTCAGGGGCCAATCAAATGGTCTGCCCTGTCATGATCTGCATCATAGGACAAACATGCCTAATGCACTCTCATGGACCCAACTGTCCTTCACTTCTATCCCCACCGTCTACTGACTCTTCCAGAGACGTTCGAGTGTGGTGTTTGGACGCGACACCGCCACACGAAGGATCACTAGGGTCCAAGAGTGAGGTCGTTCTCTTAAACCCTGGAGCACGACGGGTACGACTGGCGAACTGGTTGCAGTTTTATTGAACCGATTTCTTGAAATCTATTGGTAAATGAATTGCCTCTTCATCGAAAAAACTTCTTAGCATTGACTGGTAAATCATTTACTACTTTAACTGATTTGAGTGTATTGTTTATCAAGGTTTCTCAGGTGTTTAATGGTAAATACTTTTGTTTCACTGAACAGATTTCTTAAGTGTTCTTTGTAAACAATGTTCTCATCAGTGGAAAAAAAAGAGGTATTCGTGTTCCTTTACGTCTTAACTACAAGTTGGGCCCCCTAAAGAAATATATGCTAAGGGGTTCATTAATCTGTAAAACACTGCATACCAGTATACATGCCCTTATATCTAGTACACATAAATCCCACAACCAAAGTTATATAGAATATCAGTTTTCTTTCTAGAATATGCAAATCTATACGACTAAGAGCCCAGAAACCTGATCAGTTCATCATTTCCTCCACATCATCGTTTTCGAGTTAGTGTCAACACCACACATACAGACACATACAGAGACGAGTTGACAACACAATCCAGCAATACATATGTCCCAAGGCGGGAAGGGTCATGCATATAGAGAACAGGCTATGACGCACTGCATTCCAGAACTACTAATTTCTAAAATTTCACATTTTCTATCATTCTTCTCCAAGACTGTAAAATAGAAAATGAAGACTAATTCCTTTCGCAATTCATGAAGAAAACGGAAATCCTGACTGCCACAGTTTTCGCTGGACTCAGGAGTCTCGACTTTAGAAAAAGGAAATGAATTTTTTTTTTGTGTGTGTGTGTGTGTGCGTATGACAAAAAAATTACATTATGAATAATTCCAAGGTTACCAACTTCGAGACAGGGAGACCTAAATTAAAATATCTGGCTTCTTAAATTCATATTCACTTGTGAACCCTAGGTTGGTATAATTCAAAACATTAATCAAAGTCTTAAAGTGTTCTGTCCAGCAACAGCAGCTGCTTGCTTTGTGCAGTGAAAAGATAATTCCTCAAAACAGACCCAAAATCAGTGACGCCCGAAGCTACCATTTCAAAATTTTGATAAAGGTTTATATACAGTCCCAGCTGAGGCAAGTCCATGGCAATATTTGATGTGTATGTTCTGGTTAATTTGAAGACTGGACCAGCGTTTCATATGCAATATCGTTCACCCAGCAATATGGATTGATGTGATGAAATATTTACCTACATATTGTTACCAGTTACATGTCTGTCATCATTCATAGCAGAGAAATACTGGTGGAAAGATACAAAACGAATATTAGTTTTGTATCACTCATTCACGATTGGCTAACGAACAATCAGTCCCCCTAAAAGACACGATTATCAATCGGGATATTTTTCTCACGATAAAGATAGAGAAGATGTGAAATACAAGTACATGACGGAATTATACTTCAAATTACTTTTTAAAACAGACACTTGTAAAGTATTAGTAACTTATAATTGCCATGACCACTCCACTTAAATTTTACGAAGGATGAAATGCGAGGATGAAGGGACACTAGACAGTACAAGAGATCCATGTATCATTTCGATCACAAGGAATTAATTCCTGGAACATCCAAGACCACACATATCCAAACCTTCCAGGTGAGAATTTAGAGAGAGAGAGAGAGAGAGAGAGAGAGAGAGAGAGAGAGAGAGAGAGAGAGAGAGAGAGAGAGACCACCACACACACATATCCTCCATCACATTTCTTGGAAACGACGACTCGTCGTGGACACCAAGGGAACCAATCATCACATCTGAATGACACTTTGAAGTTCACAGTTTACGAGGGGAGAGAAAAAAAATAATATGGCTCGGCTTCTCTCTCTCCAGTGCGTGGCAACGACGGAAGATGTTAAGATAAAAAATGGTCAGCGTATGTTACCAAAAGGACGAAAGAGTGTTAAAGAGTCTAGAGGTCACTGGAAGACAGATCAAATAAGGATACTCAGCAGCTTTCTGATAATGGAGATGGAAACAGACACAGATTTCTGCATTCTTCTCACGTTGCAAGTCAGCCTGATCTACTACGGCGGTGTTCGAATTCCCCATATACACATATGTACTGGTAAAGGGGACAGCCGAGCCTCACGGCATTCCAGGAACAGTGCTATCTGTAGCTGGAACACAAGACTGGAAGAGAAACATCAACCGGAGGGTTTCGTGTCTTCCCTTGGACTGGGTGGATGTGATGCCTTAAGAGGATATTACGCATGTGATGGAACCATCGCTTTAAGAGGCAAAACCCGAACTGGCTTCTTCATCTGCCTCAGTTTCATGCGCTACCCTACTCCCATATATATAGTACCTCCTTCAGTCAACGGTATACTCACTAACATTATGCCATAACAGTGTGGACCAGCATTGTATATGTATATGTTTTTCTTGTAATATCCAGGAATAGCTTTAAATGCTTTGGTCACTGACGATACTAAGTAAGTGGACGATTATTACCAGTCTTACTTCTTGTTCTGTGTTGCATCTTATACATTCATGTCACTTATTTATAAAGTCCATCAGTTTTCTTAACGGACGGAATCAAGAATTTTGAGTAATGTTTTGAGATTTACTCATTACGGTTCGAATCAACTAGATATAACTCCAAGACCCCAATGTTGGACCCCAGAGTTTTGCAACTAACATAAGGATTCCCACAACAGTTATGGGACCAAAAGGCGAACATCAAAATACATGAACACTGCTTAAGCCACTAACAAGAAAGGTAACAAGCAAACACAACAATAAGAGAGCTAGATACATCCAGTAGGATGACCTAACTCTTCTGTTATCTCGGAAAGATAACAACGGCCAAAAGTGTCCTCCTTGCCAATGCATAACGTGAAAAACTGTTTCACGTTCCTCACTAATCAGTCTTTGGGAATCAAAACCTATGAATATCTTTTATTTGCCATAAGTCTGAATGAAAAATGATCGTGTCCAGCATGACGTATGTTTATCATCCTCCAGCACAACGATTAAATGAAGATGGAACGTTTATTGCTTTGTACCACAGCCATCTATACAGTGTATTCATCAGGTGTATTCCAATTTCACTAATGTCTCTAAACGTATGTTAGTGATCTGTAATTTATTAATTCCATTATCATGAACGATAATAATTTACTTTAACAGCCATTTTCGTATACGTCAGTTTATTTCTATCTGTAGCTCAGAACGCGAGACGTAACTAAGAAAGGCTTTCCCTTGAACCAAAATAATTGAATAGACCTCATCCTCGTCTGGACATTTTATCACCGAAAATATTTCTGATTTTTAGCTTCGACATCACCAAAGGAGGACACACTTTGCCTACCTTAGTGTGGAACTGCTCATTATTGCTAAGAAAAGAGTAATATTTACGCTAACAATAGCGTAAATGTAAATGGGGAGGAAAACGAAGAGCAACGGACAAGTTGAGGGAACAGCCCGGGGTTTTCTTGGTTGTTGGATATGGAGATATTCGTCCACGGTTCACGTCCCCCGCTCGTACTGCCCTTCACCGGGAGGGTTGACGCCGTCCTGGACGCCACCAACAACTCAAGATGCAGAGCGACCCATGAATACTGAGACAGTCGCTTACCGTCGAGCACCTGCTATGTGGGCTTGAGAGCTGTGGCAATGTCGAGCACTCACTCTGTGGGCTTGAGAGTTGTGGCAGTGTCGAGCTCTCGCTCTGTGGGCTTGAGAGCTGTGGCAATGTCGAGCACTCACTCTGTGGGCTTGAGAGTTGTGGCAATGTCGAGCACTCGCTCTGTGGGCTTGAGAGTTGTGGCAATGTCGAGCACTCACTCTGTGGGCTTGAGAGTTGTGGCAATGTCGAGCACTCGCTCTGTGGGCTTGAGAGCTGTGGCAATGTCGAGCACTCGCTCTGTGGGCTTGAGAGCTGTGGCAATGTCGAGCACTCACTCTGTGGGCTTGAGAGTTGTGGCAATGTCGAGCACTCGCTCTGTGGGCTTGAGAGTTGTGGCAATGTCGAGCACTCGCTCTGTGGGCTTGAGAGTTGTGGCAATGTTGAGCACTCGCTCTGTGGGCTTGAGAGCTGTGGCAGTGTCGAGCTCTCGCTCTGTGGGCTTGAGAGTTGTGGCAATGTCGAGCACTCACTCTGTGGGCTTGAGAGTTGTGGCAATGTCGAGCACTCGCTCTGTGGGCTTGAGAGCTGTGGCAATGTCGAGCACTCTCTCTGTGGGCTTGAGAGTTGTGGCAATGTCGAGCACTCGCTCTGTGGGCTTGAGAGCTGTGGCAATGTCGAGCACTCGCTCTGTGGGCTTGAGAGCTGTGGCAATGTCGAGCACTCACTCTGTGGGCTTGAGAGTTGTGGCAATGTCGAGCACTCGCTCTGTGGGCTTGAGAGTTGTGGCAATGTCGAGCACTCACTCTGTGGGCTTGAGAGTTGTGGCAATGTCGAGCACTCGCTCTGTGGGCTTGAGAGCTGTGGCAATGTCGAGCACTCGCTCTGTGGGCTTGAGAGCTGTGGCAATGTCGAGCACTCACTCTGTGGGCTTGAGAGTTGTGGCAATGTCGAGCACTCGCTCTGTGGGCTTGAGAGTTGTGGCAATGTCGAGCACTCGCTCTGTGGGCTTGAGAGTTGTGGCAATGTTGAGCACTCGCTCTGTGGGCTTGAGAGTTGTGGCAGTGTCGAGCTCTCGCTCTGTGGGCTTCAGAGTTGTGGCAATGTCGAGCACTCGCTCTGTGGGCTTGAGAGCTGTGGCGATGTCGAGCACTCGCTCTGTGGGCTTGAGAGCTGTGGCGATGTCGAGCACTCGCTTCATAGGCTCGACTGGCGTAGCAATGTCGAATAATCGCTTCGTGGGCTATTCTGTTGTAGTAGTGTCGAGCACTCGCCTCGTGGATTCGACTGAAGTAATTCACATCTTCAGTATGATGTGTGTGTCAGGGTAAACTTATAACATAAACAAGTCCTGGTGTCTGTTCGAAAAGTGATATTTTCTGAACTAATATTAATGACGTACGAAAATTAGATTATATACATCCAGAGTTACACACGTAAGTAAGGATACATACAGTCAAACATACATGCATAGGAAACTGCACGCACAAAAATAAACATATATATGCTTACACACACACACACACACACACATATATACACACACACCTATACAAGTAACAATATCTAACTGAGTTTTGACATAATATATTTGGTAAGCACAGCGTGAACAGGAACTGTCTAGACTTTTCAAATGAGGTGAAGAGCACTGTCTTCCCGCCTACAGCAAACCATGAGGGACGAGACGGTCGTCAAGCTGTGAGATACCAAATACCATAAACGTTCCTATCATCAATTTCGAGACTTGGTCACCCAGAGATTCTCACACCGTAGTTGACTAAGTCTTCATTTTTTTTTTTAAGACGTGAAATCCTTCTATCGTCTTTGCCAGGGAGGGAGAGAGCGAGGAACGGCAAGGACAAGGTGATGCACAACTGTAGGGTTACAGGAGTGAGGTTCTTTCCAGGGTGAGAAGCTTGTTCCTCCGCTGTTATGATGCTGGAGAGAGAGAGAGAGAGAGAGAGAGAGAGAGAGAGAGCGTCTCTCCTGCTCCTCTTCTGCCATCCGTACACCCTCTTCTTCGATCTTACCTTGTATCCATCCCCCACTACTGCATCCCCACCTCAATCCTCCTCCTGTCTCCCTATCTCCCTCCCAACTGGTGCCTCCCCACCTCTACATCCCTTGCATCTTCCCCACGCTCATCCCACTTCCTACCTTGCTCACCTTTATCCACAAACATGCTCAGGTCGGATTCCAATCCTTCCGGCAAGCTACTCACACAAACCAAGAAAATCAATGGCCCCAATAGGGGATCCTGCGCCACGCCACTGGCAACGTGTGTTTGTGTGTGTGTGTGTGTGTGTAACATTCACACACAACATACGAGTTCCTGGAAGGTGTTCCATATCCCAGCGTGGTAATTACAAGAAGCCCTCGCGTGTTGCTGGAAGAAGCTAATGGCAGCCACAGAACCTCTCTGGGGACGTGACCAGCATGCTGGAAGACCTGCTATCATTTCCAGGAAGACCTGTTATCACTGCCTCCTCCCCTGGTTATCCTACTTACTGCACACACTCAGGATACGTTTAGCCAATCTCCCAGCAACTTCCATCCGTCGGATTTCTTTAATCTTCTTTATCTCTACGACATCACATCTTTCTTTACATTTCGTTTTATCATATATTCCCAAGGTTCTTGTCATTCCAGACACATGACTCAAATCATACTTTTCCTCTCATTTTAAACGTAATCACGTATGTCAATGGATACATCCTAATTCATTGTGGTTAATGATGCATGTTATTCGTTGAGTGTAATTTTAAACATTCTATTTTCGATGCTTTTTCTACGCCCGGTAAATCCCCAGACCAACAGACCAAGTTAATGGCGGTCAGGAGAAGACCTCTCTTGGCCCGTCCATCGGCCAAGTACGTATATGTACACTGGTGGTCAGGAGACCATCTCCCATGGCCCGTCCACTGACCAATCACAACACTGGTGGTCAGGAGACCATCTCTCATGGCCCATCCACTGACCAATCACAACACTCTGGTGGTCAGGAGACCATCTCCCATGGCCCGTCCAATGACCAATCACAACACACTGGTGGTCTGGAGACCATCTCCCATGGCCCATCCACTGACCAATCACAACACACTGGTGGTCTGGAGCTGATCTCCCTTGACCCGTCCACCGGCCAAGGACAGTCGTAATACTACTACGACTGGCCAAGAGCACAACTCCGTCCATGTATCTTCAGTCGGTCTAGTGACGTGCCTCGCTGTCGTCAACTCGACATGAAAGCCTAAGAATTGATGGTGACCTGCAATACCTTTTCTCATGCCTTTCTTACGCTTAATGTCAACACACATACGAGAACCTTCGCTCCCCTCACGTGCATGACGTCATGACGACGATTCTGCATGTACAATAGAGCGAGATGATGATGCATAGTGAAAGATGGCAATAAGCAGTTGTCGCGTTGCAGTCCAGCAATCATCATCTGCTTTCATTAAAGAAATGAATGAATGAATGAAAATACGAGTATGTCAACCATAACAGAGCATGTCCATTGGTCTATCATAGTCTTGTCGTATATATGAGGAAACGAGATTAAATCTTAACTCCCCTAGCATCATTCTTTCTACCAAATATAAATCATATAAACAATATGTATATACATAACGTACGTCTCGCGTATCTTCAAAGCTCATGTCTCTCTAAATGATAACGTCAGTCAGCCTATTACCCGTTAAAGATATCTACGAAGAGAACTGTGTGGTTGGAGCAGCACTGGATAACACACACACACACACACACACCCACACACACACACACACACACACACACACACCCATCCACACACACACACACAACACGAGCAAAACCCGACTTTCCTTGATCGATCGTCAGGGGCCAATCAAATGGTCTGCCCTGTCATGATCTGCATCATAGGACAAACATGCCTAATGCACTCTCATGGACCCAACTGTCCTTCACTTCTATCCCCACCGTCTACTGACTCTTCCAGAGACGTTCGAGTGTGGTGTTTGGACGCGACACCGCCACACGAAGGATCACTAGGGTCCAAGAGTGAGGTCGTTCTCTTAAACCCTGGAGCACGACGGGTACGACTGGCGAACTGGTTGCAGTTTTATTGAACCGATTTCTTGAAATCTATTGGTAAATGAATTGCCTCTTCATCGAAAAAACTTCTTAGCATTGACTGGTAAATCATTTACTACTTTAACTGATTTGAGTGTATTGTTTATCAAGGTTTCTCAGGTGTTTAATGGTAAATACTTTTGTTTCACTGAACAGATTTCTTAAGTGTTCTTTGTAAACAATGTTCTCATCAGTGGAAAAAAAAGAGGTATTCGTGTTCCTTTACGTCTTAACTACAAGTTGGGCCCCTAAAGAAATATATGCTAAGGGGTTCATTAATCTGTAAAACACTGCATACCAGTATACATGCCCTTATATCTAGTACACATAAATCCCACAACCAAAGTTATATAGAATATCAGTTTTCTTTCTAGAATATGCAAATCTATACGACTAAGAGCCCAGAAACCTGATCAGTTCATCATTTCCTCCACATCATCGTTTTCGAGTTAGTGTCAACACCACACATACAGACACATACAGAGACGAGTTGACAACACAATCCAGCAATACATATGTCCCAAGGCGGGAAGGGTCATGCATATAGAGAACAGGCTATGACGCACTGCATTCCAGAACTACTAATTTCTAAAATTTCACATTTTCTATCATTCTTCTCCAAGACTGTAAAATAGAAAATGAAGACTAATTCCTTTCGCAATTCATGAAGAAAACGGAAATCCTGACTGCCACAGTTTTCGCTGGACTCAGGAGTCTCGACTTTAGAAAAAGGAAATGAATTTTTTTTTTTTTGTGTGTGTGTGTGTGCGTATGACAAAAAAATTACATTATGAATAATTCCAAGGTTACCAACTTCGAGACAGGGAGACCTAAATTAAAATATCTGGCTTCTTAAATTCATATTCACTTGTGAACCCTAGGTTGGTATAATTCAAAACATTAATCAAAGTCTTAAAGTGTTCTGTCCAGCAACAGCAGCTGCTTGCTTTGTGCAGTGAAAAGATAATTCCTCAAACAGACCCAAAATCAGTGACGCCCGAAGCTACCATTTCAAAATTTTGATAAAGGTTTATATACAGTCCCAGCTGAGGCAAGTCCATGGCAATATTTGATGTGTATGTTCTGGTTAATTTGAAGACTGGACCAGCGTTTCATATGCAATATCGTTCACCCAGCAATATGGATTGATGTGATGAAATATTTACCTACATATTGTTACCAGTTACATGTCTGTCATCATTCATAGCAGAGAAATACTGGTGGAAAGATACAAAACGAATATTAGTTTTGTATCACTCATTCACGATTGGCTAACGAACAATCAGTCCCCTAAAAGACACGATTATCAATCGGGATATTTTTCTCACGATAAAGATAGAGAAGATGTGAAATACAAGTACATGACGGAATTATACTTCAAATTACTTTTTAAAACAGACACTTGTAAAGTATTAGTAACTTATAATTGCCATGACCACTCCACTTAAATTTTACGAAGGATGAAATGCGAGGATGAAGGGACACTAGACAGTACAAGAGATCCATGTATCATTTCGATCACAAGGAATTAATTCCTGGAACATCCAAGACCACACATATCCAAACCTTCCAGGTGAGAATTTAGAGAGAGAGGAGAAGAGAGAGAGGAGAGAGAGAGAGAGAGTAGAGAGAAGAGAGAGAGAGAGGAGAGAGAGAGACCACCACACACACATATCCTCCATCACATTTCTTGGAAACGACGACTCGTCGTGGACACCAAGGAACCAATCATCACATCTGAATGACACTTTGAAGTTCACAGTTTACGAGGGAGAGAGAAAAAAAATAATATGGCTCGGCTTCTCTCTCTCCAGTGCGTGGCAACGACGGAAGATGTTAAGATAAAAAATGGTCAGCGTATGTTACCAAAAGGACGAAAGAGTGTTAAAGAGTCTAGAGGTCACTGGAAGACAGATCAAATAAGGATACTCAGCAGCTTTCTGATAATGGAGATGGAAACAGACACAGATTTCTGCATTCTTCTCACGTTGCAAGTCAGCCTGATCTACTACGGCGGTGTTCGAATTCCCCATATACACATATGTACTGGTAAAGGGGACAGCCGAGCCTCACGGCATTCCAGGAACAGTGCTATCTGTAGCTGGAACACAAGACTGGAAGAGAAACATCAACCGGAGGGTTTCGTGTCTTCCCTTGGACTGGGTGGATGTGATGCCTTAAGAGGATATTACGCATGTGATGGAACCATCGCTTTAAGAGGCAAAACCCGAACTGGCTTCTTCATCTGCCTCAGTTTCATGCGCTAACCCTACTCCCATATATATAGTACCTCCTTCAGTCAACGGTATACTCACTAACATTATGCCATAACAGTGTGGACCAGCATTGTATATGTATATGTTTTTCTTGTAATATCCAGGAATAGCTTTAAATGCTTTGGTCCACTGACGATACTAAGTAAGTGGACGATTATTACCAGTCTTACTTCTTGTTCTGTGTTGCATCTTATACATTCATGTCACTTATTTATAAAGTCCATCAGTTTTCTTAACGGACGGAATCAAGAATTTTGAGTAATGTTTTGAGATTTACTCATTACGGTTCGAATCAACTAGATATAACTCCAAGACCCCAATGTTGGACCCCAGAGTTTTGCAACTAACATAAGGATTCCCACAACAGTTATGGGACCAAAAGGCGAACATCAAAATACATGAACACTGCTTAAGCCACTAACAAGAAAGGTAACAATGCAAACACAACAATAAGAGAGCTAGATACATCCAGTAGGATGACCTAACTCTTCTGTTATCTCGGAAAGATAACAACGGCCAAAAGTGTCCTCCTTGCCAATGCATAACGTGAAAAAACTGTTTCACGTTCCTCACTAATCAGTCTTTGGGAATCAAAACCTATGAATATCTTTTATTTGCCATAAGTCTGAATGAAAAATGATCGTGTCCAGCATGACGTATGTTTATCATCCTCCAGCACAACGATTAAATGAAGATGGAACGTTTATTGCTTTGTACCACAGCCATCTATACAGTGTATTCATCAGGTGTATTCCAATTTCACTAATGTCTCTAAACGTATGTTAGTGATCTGTAATTTATTAATTCCATTATCATGAACGATAATAATTTACTTTAACAGCCATTTTCGTATACGTCAGTTTATTTCTATCTGTAGCTCAGAACGCGAGACGTAACTAAGAAAGGCTTTCCCTTGAACCAAAATAATTGAATAGACCTCATCCTCGTCTGGACATTTTATCACCGAAAATATTTCTGATTTTTAGCTTCGACATCACCAAAGGAGGACACACTTTGCCTACCTTAGTGTGGAACTGCTCATTATTGCTAAGAAAAGAGTAATATTTACGCTAACAATAGCGTAAATGTAAATGGGGAGGAAAACGAAGAGCAACGGACAAGTTGAGGGAACAGCCCGGGGTTTTCTTGGTTGTTGGATATGGAGATATTCGTCACGGTTCACGTCCCCCGCTCGTACTGCCCTTCACCGGGAGGTTGACGCCGTCCTGGACGCCACCAACAACTCAAGATGCAGAGCGACCCATGAATACTGAGACAGTCGCTTACCGTCGAGCACCTGCTATGTGGGCTTGAGAGCTGTGGCAATGTCGAGCACTCACTCTGTGGGCTTGAGAGTTGTGGCAGTGTCGAGCTCTCGCTCTGTGGGCTTGAGAGCTGTGGCAATGTCGAGCACTCACTCTGTGGGCTTGAGAGTTGTGGCAATGTCGAGCACTCGCTCTGTGGGCTTGAGAGTTGTGGCAATGTCGAGCACTCACTCTGTGGGCTTGAGAGTTGTGGCAATGTCGAGCACTCGCTCTGTGGGCTTGAGAGCTGTGGCAATGTCGAGCACTCGCTCTGTGGGCTTGAGAGCTGTGGCAATGTCGAGCACTCACTCTGTGGGCTTGAGAGTTGTGGCAATGTCGAGCACTCGCTCTGTGGGCTTGAGAGTTGTGGCAATGTCGAGCACTCGCTCTGTGGCTTGAGAGTTGTGGCAATGTTGAGCACTCGCTCTGTGGGCTTGAGAGCTGTGGCAGTGTCGAGCTCTCGCTCTGTGGGCTTGAGAGTTGTGGCAATGTCGAGCACTCACTCTGTGGGCTTGAGAGTTGTGGCAATGTCGAGCACTCGCTCTGTGGGCTTGAGAGCTGTGGCAATGTCGAGCACTCACTCTGTGGGCTTGAGAGTTGTGGCAATGTCGAGCACTCGCTCTGTGGGCTTGAGAGCTGTGGCAATGTCGAGCACTCGCTCTGTGGGCTTGAGAGCTGTGGCAATGTCGAGCACTCACTCTGTGGGCTTGAGAGTTGTGGCAATGTCGAGCACTCGCTCTGTGGGCTTGAGAGTTGTGGCAATGTCGAGCACTCACTCTGTGGGCTTGAGAGTTGTGGCAATGTCGAGCACTCGCTCTGTGGGCTTGAGAGCTGTGGCAATGTCGAGCACTCGCTCTGTGGGCTTGAGAGCTGTGGCAATGTCGAGCACTCACTCTGTGGGCTTGAGAGTTGTGGCAATGTCGAGCACTCGCTCTGTGGGCTTGAGAGTTGTGGCAATGTCGAGCACTCGCTCTGTGGGCTTGAGAGTTGTGGCAATGTGAGCACTCGCTCTGTGGGCTTGAGAGTTGTGGCAGTGTCGAGCTCTCGCTCTGTGGGCTTCAGAGTTGTGGCAATGTCGAGCACTCGCTCTGTGGGCTTGAGAGTTGTGGCAATGTCGAGCACTCGCTCTGTGGGCTTGAGAGCTGTGGCGATGTCGAGCACTCGCTTCATAGGCTCGACTGGCGTAGCAATGTCGAATAATCGCTTCGTGGGCTATTCTGCTGTAGTAGTGTCAAGCACTCGCTTCGTGGATTCGACTGAAGTAATGCACATCTTCAGTATGATGTGTGTGTCAGGGTAAACTTATAACATAAACAAGTCCTGGTGTCTGTTCGAAAAGTGATATTTTCTGAACTAATATTAATGACGTACGAAAATTAGATTATATACATCCAGAGTTACACACGTAAGTAAGGATACATACAGTCAAACATACATGCATAGGAAACTGCACGCACACAAATAAACATATATATGCTTACACACACACACACACACATATACACACACACCTATACAAGTAACAATATCTAACTGAGTTTTGACATAATATATTTGGTAAGCACAGCGTGAACAGGAACTGTCTAGACTTTTCAAATGAGGTGAAGCGCACTGTCTTCCCGCCTACAGCAAACCATGAGGGACGAGACGGTCGTCAAGCTGTGAGATACCAAATACCATAAACGTTCCTATCATCAATTTCGAGACTTGGTCACCCAGAGATTCTCACACCGTAGTTGACTAAGTCTTCATTATTTTTTTTAAGACGTGAAATCCTTCTATCGTCTTTGCCAGGGAGGGAGAGAGCGAGGAACGGCAAGGACAAGGTGATGCACAACTGTAGGGTTACAGGAGTGAGGTTCTTTCCAGGGTGAGAAGCTTGTTCCTCCGCTGTTATGATGCTGGAGAGAGAGAGAGAGAGAGAGAGAGAGAGAGAGAGAGAGCGTCTCTCCTGCTCCTCTTCTGCCATCCGTACACCCTCTTCTTCGATCTTACCTTGTATCCATCCCCCATTACTGCATCCCCACCTTAATCCTCCTCCTGTCTCCATATCTCCCTCCCAACTGGTGCCTCCCCACCTCTACATCCCTTGCATCTTCCCCACGCTCATCCCACTTCCTACCTCGCTCACCTTTATCCACAAACATGCTCAGGTCGGATTCCAATCCTTCCGGCAAGCTACTCACACAAACCAAGAAAATCAATGGCCCCAATAGGGGATCCTGCGCCACGCCACTGGCAACGTGTGTTTGTGTGTGTGTGTGTGTGTGTAACATTCACACACAACATACGAGTTCCTGGAAGGTGTTCCATATCCCAGCGTGGTAATTACAAGAAGCCCTCGCGTGTTGCTGGAAGAAGCTAATGGCAGCCACAGAACCTCTCTGGGGACGTGACCAGCATGCTGGAAGACCTGCTATCATTTCCAGGAAGACCTGTTATCACTGCCTCCTCCCCTGGTTATCCTACTTACTGCACACACTCAGGATACGTTTAGCCAATCTCCCAGCAACTTCCATCCGTCGGATTTCTTTAATCTTCTTTATCTCTACGACATCACATCTTTCTTTACATTTCGTTTTATCATATATTCCCAAGGTTCTTGTCATTCCAGACACATGACTCAAATCATACTTTTCCTCTCATTTTTAAACGTAATCACGTATGTCAATGGATACATCCTAATTCATTGTGGTTAATGATGCATGTTATTCGTTGAGTGTAATTTTAAACATTCTATTTTCGATGCTTTTTCTACGCCCGGTAAATCCCCAGACCAACAGACCAAGTTAATGGCGGTCAGGAGAAGACCTCTCTTGGCCCGTCCATCGGCCAAGTACGTATATGTACACTGGTGGTCAGGAGACCATCTCCCATGGCCCGTCCACTGACCAATCACAACACTGGTGGTCAGGAGACCATCTCTCATGGCCCATCCACTGACCAATCACAACACTCTGGTGGTCAGGAGACCATCTCCCATGGCCCGTCCAATGACCAATCACAACACACTGGTGGTCTGGAGACCATCTCCCATGGCCCATCCACTGACCAATCACAACACACTGGTGGTCTGGAGCTGATCTCCCTTGACCCGTCCGTCGGCCAAGGACAGTCGTAATACTACTACAACTGGCCAAGAGCACAACTCCGTCCATGTATCTTCAGTCGGTCTAGTGACGTGCCTCGCTGTCTTCAACTCGACATGAAAGCCTAAGAATTGATGGTGACCTGCAATACCTTTTCTCATGCCTTTCTTACGCTTAATGTCAACACACATACGAGAACCTTCGCTCCCCTCACGTGCATGACGTCATGACGACGATTCTGCATGTACAATAGAGCGAGATGATGATGCATAGTGAAAGATGGCAATAAGCAGTTGTCGCGTTGCAGTCCAGCAATCATCATCTGCTTTCATTAAAGAAATGAATGAATGAATGAAAATACGAGTATGTCAACCATAACAGAGCATGTCCATTGGTCTATCATAGTCTTGTCGTATATATGAGGAAACGAGATTAAATCTTAACTCCCCTAGCATCATTCTTTCTACCAAATATAAATCATATAAACAATATGTATATAACGTACGTCTCGCGTATCTTCAAAGCTCATGTCTCTCTAAATGATAACGTCGGCCTATTACCCGTTAAAGATATCTACGAAGAGAACTGTGTGGTTGGAGCAGCACTGGATAACACACACACACACACACACACCTTTCTTGAAACACAAATTGACTTGATCGATGACTGATCTTCCAGAACGAGAAATACCTTCAAGTTAAAGAATATATATATATATAAGACGTCTAGGTTGATGCACTTAACACGACCCGTTATCTTTATCAAGCCAGACAGGGAGGGAGAGGGAGTGAGTGAGCTGGAATCACGAAGACGACGACACACACACACACACACACACATACAAGGAGGGACGACGAACTGACGGACGACAACGATGGGGACCAGAGCGGTCCACGACACGACCACTACACAGGCCAGAAGCGAAAAATCATAGAACACTCGACAGGAGGAGGAGGAGGAGGAGGAGGAGGGAGGGAAATGTAACAAGAATGCTATGGGTATGAGAGAGAGAGAGAGAGAGAGAGAGAGAGAGAGAGAGAGAGAGAGAGAGAGAGAGAGAGAGAGTCAACTGCATACAGTACAATGTAGGAAAGTATTCGCCTCACAAGACAGAAAAAAAAAAAAATTATCTTCGCTTGTAAAAGCATCAAGTTTGCTTGTCGAGGAGTATCTCGCGTGGGTTCCCTTCCCTCCAAAGTTCATAAACCTCACCCTCGAGGAAACCCGTTAAGTGTGACTCGAGCCATAACCCCAGCACGGACTCCCACTTGCTTCGCTTCGCCTTGAATATTTCTCCATTTAGTCTGAGCATTTGGCGTGAGTGGTTTATGGAGCGTCCCAGTGTTGGCTGGGTGGTGGAAGGAGGGAGATTTCTTTTTTTTTTTGGTCTTCTAAAATAGCTCTTTCTTTCAACAGGGTATCTCTTACCACTCTGGCAAAAAATTACTCTCTCTCTCTCTCTCTCTCTCTCTCTCTCTCTCTCTCTCTCTCTCTCTCTCTCTCTCTCTCTCTCTCCACTCAACTCAAGCAGCAATTGCTCAAGACTTCAGGTTTCGTTTCGTTGTGCATCGCTTTGCATAGCACGGTAGACGTATTTAAGTAAGGATCGCCCAGGTTCATCCGTCCACAGTCGCATTTGTAACCTTTAACGTAATCTGCAACTGCTTCCTAGCATCTAATGAATCAAATGGCAGAAGATTCATAAACACTTAAGAGATCGATTTCGCCACTTATGAAAAAAAAGGAAAAAAGTTTGACCTAAAACTTAACTTACCCCATAACCTTTGGCTAAGAAACAATATGACTATAATTGTTTTTACGATACTTACAAAATCATATGACCCAACACAACACTTATACTTTTATGCCAACTGTAAAGAGGTTAAACTCAAAAACGTAACCTGGTTATACCCTTAATAAAAAGGTTTTAATCTGGAACATAATCTGTATCATATCTTCAAAAACATTCCTTCTTTGGCCATAATAATTCGCATAGTTCTCCTCCAGCATCTAAATAATCGAACTGGCATAAGACACCATAACTCTACATACTTTTATAGCTCTATTGTGACACTTATATAAACGCTTAACTTTACGTTTCGTGAAGCAACAGTCTTGTGTGGTATGGACGACCCTTCTAGTTCAGTATCACGCCAGCATTAGCGTATCTCCTGAGTCTGGCTCATGTGCCAAGGCTCCATATTCTACACCATTCTCGATGATGCACTGTTCTTAAAGATACGAAAGATAACTCTACTTACGTAATAAGGAAAAGATAACTACTTACGTAATAAGTTCAAGATAACTCTACTTACGTAATAAGTTCAAGATAACTCTACTTACGTAATAAGTTAAAGATAACTCTACTTACGTAATAAGTTAAAGATAACTCTACTTACGTAATAAGTTAAAGATAACTCTACTTACGTAATAAGTTAAAGATAACTCTACTTACGTAATAAGGAAAAGAATAAACATTAAACTAAAAGGATTTCAAGCAGCAACAGACCACTGGGTCCTTCTCGAGGCTGTTTGCTGTCGCAGATGATGTCAGAAACTCGAAGCCTCATTCCACAGAGACACTGTTGCTTCCACAGCAAACTTCCTCTGCATGATGTCACATAACGTGCGTCACGTGATCTTTCCAAACACGTGTTACGTGACTGGTTAGTGAGAGGTGATGATACCAAAGGATATTATATCCTTCTAGCATCATAGAAATACAAGGACTCAAAGGAAATTCCTTGGCCATGATTAACCCCACGAGCTCGTCCTTATGGCCTTGGCAACAACAGTACAATCCTCGAATACATCGTTACGATCCTTAGGTATGATGGCCTAGCCTTTAAAATGGTCCTTGAGGGTCTGGGATAAGGCCACGATATGATCCTTGGGCGTGACACTGTCGTGTGGTCAATGATCGTAACGTCTTGTTCAAGAGTCGAACCGCTGTGCTCAT